>NC_054371.1:109972234-110117234 GCF_017654675.1 Xenopus laevis | reverse complement strand
TCGACCATTCGATAATCGAAGTACTGTCTCTTTGAAAAAACTTCAACTTCAATATTTCGCCAAATTAAACCTGCCAAAGTGCTATATTAGCCTATGGGGACCTTCTACAGCATTTTTCTAAGTCTTTAGAAGTCGAAGGAAAATCCTTTGATCAATCACTGAAATTGTTCCAATCGTTAAATTCGAACAATTTAATCGTAACAAATACTTTGACTTCATTATTCGAAGTCGAAGTATTTTAATTCGAGGGTCGAATTTCGAAGTAATAAATACTTCGAAATTTGACCCTCAAATTAAAATACTTCGACTTCGAATACCCTTGATAAATCTGCCCCTAGATTATTTCCATGATTTCATATTTATATCCCTTGTCCTGCTAGCTAGCTAAATTATTGTTCTAATTCCATGAGGCAAAACAGCTCGCTAATAAGGCCGTTTATGGCTGTAATTGCAGTGTGCAAAGTAAAACTTTGGACACAAATTGTCCTGTTCTTTCCAAATTATTCCAGTGTAATTGTGGTGACACGGGGAGTTGTGCCCAATGACATTGTTCCTGATGTGTAAAAACAAATGCTATTGTGCATGTGTATGTATCAAATTGGATACAGGTTGTGGATAACATTTTTACAGTTGGTATTGCATCAGTTCTGGTGCTCAGAGTTAAAAGGATTTCTGTGACTAATTTGGTGCATATACAGTATAAAATGGTCTCGCTGCCATCCTTTTCTAATATGCCCTGTAAAATGACTCAGGAGAGCTCTTAGTAGGGCAGCCTAAACCTGCTTATTTGGGTGGAAGAGTCTATAGGAGGCTAGAAGGTTGTCACAGTAAGGGTACCATGATTAAACTTAAAAGCACATCATTGTTGCAAATATTTATAATATAATGTGGTCTTACTTTTGAGCTTGGGTTTAAATTTCACTCAAATGTTCCCTTTTTTATCGTCCTTTTACACAGGACAAATTTACCTATGCAACAGTTTTCTGATATGAATTTCTCCTCAGCCTTCATCTTATGTCTTCTCTATTTTAACACCCTGACTATTTCAGCACTGCTGAATCCAGTATACACCCTCTTTACATGAGGAGATTCAACTAAGATTTAGAGCATTACTACTTCCACCTTGTTCTGCTATATCTGTTATCTCCAGCTCTCCCTATCTACAACTACTGCTCTGCAAGGTTCAAATATGTGTATAGCCAGTTGACTCTAAGGGCTAGTCCACACGGGGAGATAGCGACGCGTTTGCGGTCGCGGCGACAAAGCGCCGCGACAGTCGCCGCGACCGGCGCAGACGACAGTTTTGTATGGGCGCCTATGTAAAAACGCCTGTGCTAACCACACGAGGCGATGCGCTTTTCAACAGTCGCCTGAAAAAGCCTGGCGAGGCATTTTCAGGCGACTGTTGAAAAGCGCATCGCCTCGTGTGGTTAGCACAGGCGTTTTTACATAGGCGCCCATACAAAACTGTCGCCTGCGCCGGTCGCGGCGACTGTCGCGGCGCTTTGTCGCCGCGACCGCAAACGCGTCGCTATCTCCCCGTGTGGAATAGCCCTAAAGAGCATGTTGTGTGCAGTAATAAAGCATAAAAATAGCATAAAAATACCTGAGAATGGTAGAATGAATAGTACTGCAGTCAAGAGAACCAGATGTATCATCATGTTGTAAGTGCTCCACTAAGTCTTTTCTTCTGTGTTATCTGTTTAGAAATCAGAGTTTGGTATATACTCTATGTAATTTAAAGTGTTGTATAGGCGTGTGACTTTAAGTTCCTCATGTTTTAAACCCTAATATATTGCCCCATGGGAAATGGGATTCAAGAGCTTCCTCTTAAAAAGAATAAAAACAAGCCTTATATGGAAGAAACTTTACTTGGTAACAGTGAAACTTGCACTGTTTTTTTGCACTTTAACCAAAGTTAAAATTAACACCACTAAAGTTAGGCCCATAAATATTTGGACAGACAACTTTTTTTCTAATTTTGGTTCTGTACATTACCATAATGAATTTTAAATGAAACAACGATGCAGTTGAACTGCAGACTTTCAGCTTTAATTCAGTGGGTTGAACAAAAAGATTGCATAAAAATGTGAGGAACTAAAGCCCTTTTTTAAACACAATCACTTCATTTCAGGAGCTCAAAAGTAGTTAGACAAATTAATAAACGTAAAATAAAATGTTAATTTCTAATACTTGGTTGAAAACCCTTTGCTGCCAATGACAGCCTGAATCTTGAACTCATGTACACCAGATTCTTGGTTTCCTCCTTTTTAATGCTATGCTAGGCCTTTACTGCAATCGCTTTCATTTGCTGTTTGTTTGTGGGCCTTTCGTTTAGTCTTCAACAAGTGAAATGCATGCTCAATTGGGTTCAGATCAGGTGACTGACTTGGCCATTCAAGAATATTCCACTTCTTTGCTTTAATAAACTCCTGGGTTACTTTGGCTGTATGTTTTGGGTCATTATGAAATGCCTCCCAATCAATTAAAGGGCACCTATCACAGCCAAAATCAAACACATATTAACAATCTGACCAGTACAAGCTAAACACGTCTAATCAAACTACATATATCGTTTTTTGAAAAAACCGCAGGTTTTAAAAAAATCCCTTACTTTGTCAAGTTCTTTCACTGAGGGAGGCCATACTGTGACTATAACAGAGACTCTAATATGCAAATTTCAGGAGCATGCTCAGATTGTAACACTGCTTTGAGTATTCTACCCAGAATGCCTTGTTTAAGTAAACTCCTCCACTACAATTATCAGGATATTTCCCTATGTTGTCCCCTGCTGGTAAAGTCATTATGCAAATGAAGGGCACACACTAACTTCCAGCAGGTGGCAGCACTACTGAACAGCAGCTAACACAGAGGTTTGGCTGATTTGAAACTAGCTTAGAAGGGTTGATAAACAAGCAAGGAATTTCAACTGAGCATGTGCGAGATTTCAGAGCTACAGTTGGCTGGGAAGATATAGGTAGGAGGAGCCAGTGAAATCCAAGATGCCTGCCTCAGCTAGAACTGCAGGGGAGATAGGGGAGATCTTGCAGACGGTATAGTGAGCTGTTTATACAAACAATTCTTACTGTTTTAAAAATCTGATTTCTTGAACTTTCACATAGTGTATTTACTAAGTAAATGATTTTGGTCATGATTGGTGCCCTTTAAGGATCACTTGTTTCACCTACATGGAGAGCTCCTTTGACTGCATGTTGTCTGTTCACAGCAGAATCTTCCACATACAAGCACCCCCCTCAAATCAACTCCAGGGCTTTTATCTGCTTCATTGATAATGAAATTAAGAAGGAATTGCCCACACCTGCCCATGAAATAGACTTTGAGTCAATGGTCCAATTATTTTTTCGCCACTGAAATGAAGTAATTGTGCTTAAAAAAAAGGGCTTTTAGTTCCTCACATCTTTATGCAATCTTTTTATTCAACCCACTGAATTAAAGCTGAAAGTCTGCAGTTCAACAGCATCTGAGTTTTCATTTAAAATTCATTGTGTTAATGTACAGAACAAAAATTAGAAAAAAAGTTGTCTCCGATCAAAGATTTATGGTCCTAACTGTATGTAGTTATTCTATATTTTGCTGGTGTAACTATGGAATCTCAAACCCAGAACTAACTCCAAGGTTCCGGTCTAAGCCCACTCTTCTGCCGGTAGCAGCAGCCTTTGGCTTCAGGTGGAGCCCTCCACTACTCAGATACCACCAGGTCTTAATGCAGGAGAACAGGGAGAGAGTTCTGGGCAAGCAAGGGAACCGTACGTGCAAACAGGAACAAAGAATAGAAGTGTGGTCAAGAAAAGGCTGGGTCAATACCAATACAGGAAGTGCAGTAGAAAATCTGAGGCGGAGGTCGTAGTTGGGGTCACAGGCAAAGTTTGTACACGAAATGGCAGACAAAACGGAATCCAGTAGAATATAGTTACATAGTTAAATCGGGTTGAAAAAAGACAAAGTCCATCAAGTTTAATCCCTGCAAATGAAAACCCAGCATCCATACACAAACCCCTCCATACTTTCACATAAATTATAAATATACCCATATCTATACTAACCATAGAGTTTAGTATCACTATATCCTTTAATTCCACTGGTGCAGTGATCCTCTTTATGGGTAAAAAGGTCTCCTGCTATTTGTCTATAATGTCTTCTAATGCATACCTCCCAACTGTACCGTTTTTAGAGGGAAAGTCCCTCTTTTGACAGCTCATCCTGCAGTACCTCATTTGTACTGGGAAGTCCAGTTTTTCTCTCCACTGAACAGCCAGAAAAAGAAACAAAGTATCTAACTTAATTGGCTTTTGTCAGAGAACCCAGAATAGCCACAACAGAAGATACATTTGTAACAATTCAAATGTATCTAGAAAAGCAATCTAGATAAGCAAATAAGTAATTGTAACAATATAAGATAACAGGTCCCTTAAAAAAGTTAGACTCACAGCTTAAAGGGCAATTCAACTTCATTAGCAAAACTGTAATAACTGAAATATATTCAAACTTTTATAACCTGCAACATTTTGTAAAATTAACATGGCAATTCGGGGGTGTGGCCACAAAACAGGCGTGGTCAAAACATTTTGCCACACTACGCACGGCAACATTTTTGGCCTTCTTTATTTCCAAAATGTTGGGAGCTATGTTAATGTACTTGTAAAGTATAATCATGTCCCCTCGCAAGTGCCTTTTTTGGAGAAAACAACCCCAACTGTGACAGTCTACCCTTGAAAAAGTGCCCAGTGTGGTCTGAAACATTGTCTGCCTTACAATTGGAAGGCTAAATAAAATTTGTTCACCGCTTTGCAATGATTAGTGTGCCGCTAATTCTTCAGATTGTCTATGAATACGTCTCCGGTTGCAGGCTACTATACCTGCATGGGTAAGAGCACTCTAATTCTGAGTTATATTACCCTCATAAATTAAATCTTCCATCCCTCTAAACAGTTTAGTTGCACGTCTCTGCACTCTCTCCAGCTCATTTATATCCCTCTTAAAGGAGAATTCAACCCTTTACCAAAACAAACCCTACCCCCCCACCCCACATAGACCCACCTCCCTCCTCCCCCCACAGCCTAGCTGCCCCCCGGGGGAAATGCACCTAACTTTTTACTTACCCCTCAGTGCAGATTAAGGGATTGCAGTTGACCGCAGCCATATTCCAGGTCTTTGTGTCTAAGTAAATCACATCCACTGCCATCCCAGAATCGAGGTCCCTCACCTTCTCATAAAAACAAATAAAGTTAGTCTGGCAAGATCTATTACACATAAAACCATGCTGCCACAAACTCTTAGTATTATGATTTGTTATGATGTCCAGTATATTATCCTTTATTAACCATTTGAAAAGCTTTCCTAACACTGACGTCAGACTAACTGGCCTATAGTTTTGAGACTGAGAACGGGATCACTTTTTGCGGCACCCTATTAGCAATTCACCAGAATTGCCTCTACAACAGAATCTTAAAGGAGACCATGTTATGATCACTATTCCCTAAAATGCTCACCCACACAAATGTTAGAGATGAGTTCAGTATTGAATAAGCTGGAATAAAAAGTTGTCATTGAGCATATTTACAAACCTACTAACTTTTTATGTCTTGGCAACCCCATTACCCCAGTCATTGGAGTATATTTATCAAAAAGTGAAGTTAGAGATTGTCACAGTCCTCTAGAGTGAAATTCCACCACTCTCCATTCATTTCTATGGGATTTTTAAAAGAGTATTTATCAATGGGTGAAACTTCATCCTTTCTTAAATACGCCTTTCAAAACTCCATAGAAATGGAGAGTGGCGCAATTTCACTCTAGAGGACTGTGGCGATCTCTAACTTGACTTTTTGAAAAATTGACCCCAATGTCTGGATAATTGAAGTCACCCATAGTAATAACTTGACCTAGTTGTGAAATCGCTTCTATTTGTAAAAGTAGCTGGGCTTTATTCTCGTCATTTGTATGAGTATATATGCTATATACTCATGGTTTATAGCATACACCAACGATAATTTTCTTTGTAACTTGCCCAGTAAAAATCTCTACCCGGAGGGATTCCACTCCCTCACCAGTGCCAGCTATGGCTATTTCTTTAGTGCATGGCTTTAATTCCGGCTTTACATGTAAACACATTCCTCCACCCTTTTTAATCCCTCTGTCCCTCCTAAAAAGGGTGTAACTATTTAGTCACAGTCCAGCATGCATCGTCGTGTTGTGTTGCATCAGATCAACGCTGCAACTTCATCCAACAATGCATTCACTGTCCTTATTTCCATTGCATGCGATTTGTCACTGGCGTTTTGTCGCATCGCCGCCGAAAACATCCACGTAGTACTTCCCAAACAGGAAAAAGTGTTGAAGCAAAAGACAGAACTCTATCTGTTAATTGGTTTATGTGACCTAACAAGTATGGTTTGTTTGTATGTTTGTGTGCACAGTGAATCCTACGATCCCATGGGGCGTTTAGCAATGGTGGAAACTGAAAAAAGGCTATATGGCACCGGTTAAATAATGGATAACAGACACCATTATGTTCTACAGAGCTTATCTGCCTTTTCTCATTTGAATGGCTGCACTGATGGCTACACAGCAGCTAATTTACGGTATGAACAATAGTAGTGATTCTAAAGCAAACACACCAGTTTTACCACTGCAGGGCAACACTGCATTATATTTTTATTACTTTAAAACACTTTCATTTTTTGACGTTACTGTTCATTTAATCTTAGATCCTAGATCCCTGAACTCACTCTTTAAGGTCTTCCATCTACCATTTATTTTGTCATTAGTACCAATATGTACTAAGTCAGTTGGGTCATGTCCAGCCCCACCCAATAATTTGTCTACCCAATCAAACACATGTCGAACCCTGGCACCAGGAAGACAGCAAACTGGTTGTAGTGATCCAGACGACAGATTACCCTATCCAATTAATAATTGAATCCCCTACAACCACAATCTGCTTAGGCCTGACTCTACTCTGCTCTCCTCCCCACCACTACTAGAGTAACTGGTCTCCCGGTTGTTAGAGAGATCAGCCCAATCTAGAATTGCCAATCCAGAGTTCACACAGCCATTTTCTTCATACAATCTGGCAAATCTGTTGGGCTGGATAAACCCCAGATCAGCCTCCATTTTCCTTTTACCCACCTTAGATTTTCTAACTGTCACCAAACTAGCTGCCTCAACTTCCTGCTGCTATTCGGTTCCTACCCAAACTATCTGACCCTGCTAGGTCCTACTCAGTGAGCCTCCTTTCAAGATTGTCAATTGACCGCAGTGTTGCTATTTGTTGCTCTAGTGCTCTAACTCAAGTCTCCAAAGTGGCAATTTGCTCACAACCACCACAGAGGTAAGCAGTTTGGATCTCTTATTCCAAATCTGCATACATATGGCAGTCTGTGCACTAGGTGAGACCTTCAATCTTGCTAGTGCTCATTATCCCAATTACAGATCAAAACAGGAATAAAAAATGAGGGTTTAGAACAAACTTTTCACATAATTTGAACCTCCTTTAGTTTGAAGCTCCTGTAGCTCCACGCCTCACCACCACTGGACCACAAGGGTTTAAGCCAGGTACTGTGACAGCTGGCTTCTTTAGAGATAGTCCTTCTATAAAGATATTACCTTAAACTTCCGCAATTGCTATACTTATTCCTATAGTTTTGGTCAAGCTGTCAAGGGAAGTGCTTTAGGAAAAAGAATTCAGGATAAAGTAGTCAGTCCTTTATCTACATCTCTGTTTCTACTTGGGTATACTTGGGAACTATAAATTTCAGCACGATAACCCTTGATTTTATATAAAAAATAAAAAAATATAGGAATTGTAGTCCTGCAACATCTAGGGACTCAATGTTAATACATGGTGCTCTAAATGCACCTTGGCTTGTAGCAGGAATGTGAGAGTTCTATCTGCCTCAAACAACTCCAGCTTGTGGGCCAGTGCAAATGAATTGCATTAAAATGTCATACAAGATACACGAAAAGAGGAAGACTTATAAAATGTGCCTATGGTAGAGTTGTGTATCATTCAAAATACGGCACAATGCATTTATAAAAAACGAAAAAGATATATAGATAACTTTCAAACAGCAATATGACTGTGCTAAATATGTTGACAGAAAAGAATGCATTTGACCATGACATCTGTAGTTAATCAGCATACATAAAACAGGTATGGGATCCATTATCTGGAAACCCATTATCTAGAAAGTTCCAAATTAAAGAAAGACCATCTCCCATAGACTCCATTTTATCCAAATTTTGAAAAATAATTTATTTTTTCACTGTCATAAAAAAAGAGTACCTTGTACTTGATGCCAACTAAGATATAATTAATCCTTATTGGAAGCAAAACCCGCCTATTGGGTTTAATTCATACTTACATTATTTTCTAGTAGAAGATTTTCTAATGAAGATCCAAATTATGTAAATATCTGTTATCCAGAAAACCCCAGGTCTCAAGCATTCTGAATAACAGGTCCCATTCACTAAATTGGTCTTGTGTGTCATAGGCCTAAATACTAGTACTGATCTGATACCTTATACTTAGCTTGAATGTTACCAAGGACAGACTGGCCTACCAGGTGACCAAAGGATTTCTTTATGGCCCCAGGCCCTATGGGGCCCCAGCCAGGGACATTTTCCATTAGCCCTTTCTTATTTAGAACAAAGGCCTATGTAACACATAAAAGTAGTATCAGGTGGATATCTGGTGGGCCACAGGAGGCTCAGACTTTATTTGTTTAAATGCACCCCATCTGAAGTTTATGACTTAGTGTTCAAGTCTTTCTAAAGTCATTGTTGAAGACAGTGAGCATGTTTTCTACCCAAGTATAAATCTTTTCCTCCCCAAGTATAAATGTTTTTCACCGGTTAAGTGCCCTAATTGCTAAAGCATTTGGTATTGATTTTGAGCAATGTCAAATGCTTTAGCAAAATCCAAATATATAACCACAATATCCTTGCTCTAATCCAATGGAGCAGAAGTTCATCTGGTGTTGTTTCTCAGCCTACTGACACAGGGGACCTCTGGAGCTACTGCCTGGTCAGGAGGTTGCTGTTGCTATAATTGGTACAACAGAGTTTGACTTGGAATGTGAGGCAAGAAAAACTGAGCAACACCAAGTACAACTATATGGAAGTGCAAAGAGTGCAATTTTGGGAGCACAACTGCAGTCATAAATGGCCCCTTATATCTGATTTTTACTCTCATAGGGTCACAGTTTTTCAGGCCTGATACAGTAAACCCTATGCACTAGTTATATAGTCTAATGCCTTGTCAGGTTTTAGTTTTACTTTTAAGGGGTAGCATATTATACCTCCTTGATTAACATTAGGGCTTGCGCTAAACATACTTTTTGCCTAGTGTTTTAATTATCTATTGTTTTTATTATTGCTTGAGCGAAACAGAGAAACTCCATGATTGGTCCTTGCGAGGTAGATGATTTGATAATTCCAACAGCTGGAATGCTAAAATGTCACTTTTCAAGTGTAAAGGTGTCAGAAACATGTAAAATAAGGGGATCATTTACTTATTTGTTTGTGTTTTTCTTGTCTTGGTGATGCTAAAGTGAGCAGAACAATTAAAGGTGGGCAATGTTTGCTACAATTTATGGCAGCACCCAGTGGCATAACTAGATGCTACAGGGCCCCACAGCAGATTCAATTTAGGGTCCCAAAATGTTGATAATTTGGCCTAGCCTACCAAAGATATTTTAAAATTGCTCATTAATTAGGGCCTCACTGGGGCCCCTACACTCCTGGGCCACCCTGCAACTGCCGGGTCTGTTTCCTCTGTAGTTACGCCCCTGGCAGCACCACATATTTTCTGTGGTTTCTGAGATATCATGCCACCTGCATAGCATACCAGAGAATGATGTTCTGAGACAATTTCCAATTGGTTTTCATTTTCATTATTTTTGTGTTTTTTTAGTTTTTTATTCAGCAGCTCTCCAGTTTTCAATTTCAGCTTTCTGGTTGCTAAGGTCCAAATTACCCTAGCAACCATGCACTGATTTGAATAAGGGACTGGAATATGAATAGGAGAGGCCTGAATAGAAAGATAAGTCATATAAAGTAGCACTAACAATAAATTTGTAGCCTTACAGAGCATTTGTTTTTAGATTGGGCCAGTGACCC
This sequence comes from Xenopus laevis, assembly GCF_017654675.1. Classification (NCBI taxonomy): domain Eukaryota; kingdom Metazoa; phylum Chordata; class Amphibia; order Anura; family Pipidae; genus Xenopus; species Xenopus laevis. The sequence continues at coordinate 110,107,097 of NC_054371.1, read as the reverse complement.
CCATTTGAAATCTGGAGTCAGAAGAAAAAGGCAAATAATCAAACTATAAAAAAGACCAGTTGTAAAGTTGCTTAGAATTAGCCATCCCATAACATACTAAAAGTAAACCACTAGTAAATCACTTAACAATGAAAAAAAATGGTAAAAGTCCTTATTGGAGCACTTCATTTGTTGTTTTAGATGCCCTTTTAAATGACACCTTATCATGAAATAATCCAGTAGGTGTGCCTGTGGATAAAACCCAGAGCTGAGAGCATTCTGAATATGCACTATCATTTGTGAGCAGCAGGTGGCGCTGGTGCTGCCGGGCGGCTGTTCGTCAGATGTACAGCAGAGACCGCGCTCTGTGCAAGTAAATATTGAGCAAAGGGTACGATTGTAACGGTGCCTCCCTCCTGTCACACTCCCTGGAAGGCTCTCTCTCTCTCTCTCTCTCTCTCTCTCTCACACACACATATACACACACACAGGGCCGGACCGGGCTCTGCCGCATGCACATTACCCCGAGCTGAGTGAGGAGCCTGCGCCATGGAGTAAGTACGACCCTTCCCATCTGATACGCTCTAGCCTCTTTACATCCTCAAATCACTGCTCTTCTTTGCACTGTGGTATTTTCCTGCATCCTTTGCCCGTCGATACTTCATTCCTGTATCACCTAGTCCCTCGCTGTATCTATTCCCCCTCTCCCCTGACTTGCCTGTATAGATGCTCCCATAATACCCCTCCATTTTCCCATGCACCCCATCCTGTGACTGAACTTAGACTGCAGCCAGTGTAACAGGCAAGCCAACTGCATAGTGTCCCCTCGCCTCATTCTCATCCTGCACTATCCTTCCCTGTGCACCCAATAATTTCTCCCCCATCACAATATTTTCTCTTTGCGTTTTCTCCCATCTCTCAGTATGAGCTTGCACCACTCCCATCTCCCTCACTGTTTCCCTGCATTTTTCTGCTGGGCAGTGTATCCTCAAATTCCTGATCTTCCTGCAGTCTTATCTACTCCCAGTCCCTTCATCCCTGCTGCTGCTGCCCAGTCACTCCCCTCACTATCTCTCCCCATTTGCTGCCCCTGCTTGTCTCTGCTTTCCTCTATCGATCTCTTGGTTGTCTCCATTTGCTGCTCCTGCAGTCTCTACCTCTCCATCAATTCCCCTGTGTGTCCTTATCAAAGGTCCCAGATTCCTGACATCGCAGATATGCAACCTGTGGCCCTCTAATAGTTACTGCTGTACAACTTCCAAAATTCCCTAAGAGGAAAGCTGCAAGGGGATGCTGGAAGTTGCAGCTAAACGGATAGAGGACCACAGGTTGGGAATACCGGCCCTTAGATCACTAAGCTGCCCCCACCTGTGTCCTTGCTATAGGATGTTTGTCATTGAAAGGAAATGTCCTTTGCTTCTAGATTTTATGCTGTGTGTGTACCTTGTACGGCAGCAGGGTGCTTCCCATTCCTCTGCCCTTTTTCCAAAATGTTTATTTGCTACTTATTGGCATTACTAGAGTAGTTTCTTGATAGCTGGTCTGTGATGCCCATCAGTGTGGTGCATGAGCAGGTTTATGTACAGGAATGTGTGTGGGTTCCCCAGAGTGCCATTTGAAAGCACTACCTGCTCTGCTCGGTGGGGGATTGGCTGTGGATCTGAGGCCTGCTTACCAGGTGTCAGGGGCAATGGAGGAGGAAGCAATAACAGAGCAAGGAGAGGGGGAGGACAAGAACCAAATGAAAACTGTAAGAATAGAAGGGACATTGGGCTGCAGCAGGGAGAGTTGGAATCACAGAGTCTAAAACAGCCAGCAATCTCTAGGGGTGGGGTCCGTAAACAGTGTTCAGAGAGATGAAAGAACTCATTTTAGAATCACATGATATAATCAGGGGAATCAACAGAGGGATAGGAAATCTTAAAGTGCAAAATTCTGTTCAGTATTATAAACCAGTGTGTGTGTTCTTTTGCAGAACTGATAGTATTAGTTGCTTTGCACGCTCATATTGGGCGGGCTTCTAATAAATGACAGTTGTGCAGCTCCGGGCATAGCTATAGCAGATGACCCTGAGACTACTGGCGGACCCAAGAGGCATAGGACACCCAGTGGGACATTGATTAATAGCCAGCTTATATATGTTAATGAAATAAGCTTATTTTCAAAATTTAGAGGTGCTGAATTGAGTAACTTCTGGTTAGGCCACTGGTACAGCTGCTTTCACGGGATCTTGATAAATATCAGAGGATATCAGAACTGACCCACAGTCTCACTGTGCTAGATCTGGCTTCGTAGAAGAGACTTACAGTAGGTTTGGGTTCTGTTTGTTGCACTTCTGCTCCAGACATCCTGCCTGAGACTTCCATGGGAAATGGATGCGTCTTTTATTTGTTGCACACGTAAAGGATTGGCATAGCATGAAGTTCCTTCCACAGCTGTATCCTGCTGCCCCATGCCTTAAACACCATATTTACTTTTTGTGTGTAACAAACAAGGGACATATAATAAAACAGGAAATAATTCTATACTGTACCAGGTAAATCATATGCATTATAAATACAAATATGGGATCTATTATCCGGAATAATAGATTGTTTTTGGCATCAGTATGGATTTATGGTACCTTAGTTACAATCCAGTAAAAAGTAATGTGTGGATTTTTGGGTAACAAATTTTCCAAATTTGTGAATTTGTGCAATCAAGCATGCAAGATATTTTTTCACCCGAAGTGAACATATGTACCCAGAAACATGTTTTATCCAAATAATCCAATTTTTTTTAATGATTTCATTTTTCTATGTAATTATAAAACAGTACCTTGTACTTGAAGATATAATTAATTCTTATTGGAAGCTAAGCCAAACTATTGGGTTTATTTTCTAGTAGGTATGAAGATCCAAATTACAGAAAGATCTGTTATCCAGAAAACCTCATTCTGGATAACAGATCCTATACCTGTAGTGTTTCTTTGGCAAAACATTCCACTTATTTTCCCTGCTAATAATTAGCAGGACATTAGTTTATCTGAGAAAGTTGTTCTGTCCCAGTTATCCGTTGGCAGGTATATACTGATTTCTTTTCCAAACATAGAATCTAGGAATATGCCAAAATCTGATTTTACTAGAAGATTCCACTGCAAGCTCCTTTCCTTCCCATTTCTGCTGATCTGCACCACTAGTTCATGGGCAAGAAATATTCTTCATAAAATAGTTTGGGTTAGTTGTGTGCTAAATAGCTTGCAGTCTGTTACACTGGTATCTTAAAGGTGTAAAAATGGCTAATTCCAAACAACTTTTCAATTGGTCTTCATTTTTTCTTTTTTATAGTTTTTTATAGTTTTTGAATTACTTGCCTTCTTCAGCTTTCATCCATCTAAAAACAAATGCTCTCTAAGGCTACATCTATATTGTTATTGCTATTTTGTATTACTCATGTTTCTATTCAGGCCCTATCTTATTCATATTGCAGTCACTTATTTCAATGCATGGTTACTAGGGTAATTTGGACCCTAGCAACCAGATTGTTGAAATTTCAAACTGGGTAGTAGCTGACTAAAAAGCTAAATAACCATAAATAATAAAGAATGAAAACCAATTGCAAATTGTCTCAGAATATCACTCTCTACATCATACTAAAAAACTATTATACTAAGGTGAACATCTCCTTTAAGTATGGCAACCATAGAGATGGATGATTGCTTGTGACTATTACTACTGGTTTAGTTTTTATTCTCAGAGCTGTATAATTGTTTTTCTTTATATACATATATTTATTTTTGTTTGTGCTTATATACATTGTGCCTATGTATAGTAGCAGTGTCATTTATATCAGTGGTACAATTTGTCATTTATATGAAGGGTATGCTATATATAGTAAAGGACATAGGGAATCATGCAGTACACAAAGGGATCTATAATATACGGAAGCAATTTGAACAACACAGACAGTGGTAATGATGCATGCAGCTCAAGATCTTAAGCATTGTGGAAGAGGCAGCTTAATGTCTTGCTGAGTGGGAGCCAATGGAGTAGGGTTATCCTTCAGTAATTTGACCCTCATACATCAATGGAATTCCAAAGGAAATCCCTGGAGGTAGGGGGCCTCCGAGCAGGAAGAACCCCACATTAACAGGTCGCATCTGGGAGCCAGATGTTAGAATTATCACAAGGTACCCCGGCACCACTACCGAATAAATTCACTGCAAGCACCCACAATATTTCTGATTACTCCTTGCAGTGTGTAGCAGGCTGGAAGGGTACTTGAATAATAGAACAGTTCAATTAGCCAAATATATGGACATGCTCCCTGCTTTTATGTAGTATGGGATCACTTTACTGGAAATACTGCTTTTTATAAGAGATCAAAAAAATTGTTGCTCATAGGAAATACAATCCAAAGAATTTATTATTACAATGGATGTTTCCAATGTTTAATATGCAAGTGAAATTGAGATTTGATAATGACCCTTTTGGACGTTTAGTAATAGTTAAAATATATGTTCATGCGATTTGCACTTTTCTTACCACTTTGCACACTATTACCTGAATTTAGGGAGATAAAGGAACCCCTAATTGAAATTATTGGTGGGTACCCTACATATCCTGCTATGAGCAGAAGTTAAGGTGGCCATAGACACACAGATCCTATGGTATGAATTGAGGATTCGTACGATTTTCGGATCGTGTGTGGCGTGTGGCGACATCTTTCGTCCAACGGAGATCGGTCGTTTGGTCGATCGGTCAGGTTTGATTTTGACCCGACCGATCCCGCCGGAGCCCATGGCACATCGTAATTGGATCGTTCGGCCATATGGCCGAACAATCAGATTACCCCCGATATAGCCATACTCGTTAATGGCATATCGGGGAAAGATCCGCTCGTTTGGCGATGTTGCCAAACGAGCGGATATTTGCATCTATGGCGACCTTAAATCAATCAGATTGGCAGATATCTTCACTGACCCCCTGTGTCCATTTATATGGAGTTAATATCCCGCAGCAGCACTATTTACCCTGATTTGTTATACAACACTGCATGTTATTGCTTTACAAATACACACTTGTAATTATAATTAGGGATGGGCGAATTTTTCCGCCTCGTTTCGCCGAAAAAATGACGCCCATAGACTCGTATTGCAGCGTGTGTCAAAACAAAAAGACGCGCGTCAAAACAGTTTCGCCGCGCGACAAAATTTTTTTGACGCCCATAGACTTTAATGGGCGTCTGCGACATTTCGCCGGCGGCGAATTTTTGGCGAAACGGGTCAAATTCGCCCATCCCTAATTATAATGTAGTGGGATATCTTAGCAGGTTATGTTTGGCGGGTGACATATGGACAGGGCTGAACATTGCTAGGAGTTACTCAATAAAATGTCACCTTGGGAAACAGAAGATTATTGACTTTTTGTTTCTAAAATTCCCAATTGTATTTAATGGAGTGATATGAAGTAATTCCCATTGGAGATTGTGGATGTGTCTGTTAGGTCTATGGCTTGCTAGACCTACTCAAAGGGATTTTTTAAACATGTCCTCGGGGCTTTCATAAGGCCACATTCACATAATTAGATTTATATTTCACTATTTACTCATATAGGATCGTTTTCATAAATAATTTCACCCGTGACAGCTAGGAATTTCAGTCATGCATGCAGTCAAAAAAACACATTTTCTTATATGCTTTCATTTCCTACAAGCAAATATGCACCAAATTCAGTTTTGGAGTCTAACACTATACATATTTAGGCATCTTAAACATATTCAATCATCCATGCTTGATGTACCCAATGTAGAGAGCTGTTTTTTAGTACAATGTGATTGCCTTTAGCTCCTGCTCATTGGCTGCTAAACTTCTGGGTGTGTCTGTAGGCTCCGGCTGGTTTCATTCATGTATCTAAAAGGTTGGGAACCACTGCTCTTATCTATCAATGTTGTTCATAATTCAGCTTGCTACATATTTTTGTGAAGTGTTTGAGGCCCCTGCCTTCTGCAGGCCCCATTTTGCCTAGTACTGGCCCCATGGATTGTAATTGGAATTTGCATAGTGCCAAGCAGACTGTTTTGGAGGCAACAAGTGTTTCTAGGAAAGAACTATTCCTTGTTATAAGCACAAAACTGGCTCCTTCGTGTAATCCATTCTGCAGTCAAAGCTTTGAGTACCCCTCAGAGACCTGAATTGACTGTGCGGTGACCATTTTCACTATTTTCTGTTAGTTTAAAGTGTACTGCAAGCTTGAAGTTTTATGGACAGTGCAAAACGTTATTTCTTTCGCTTTATCCAACAGGCTTCTGCGTTAGTCACTTCACAGGGTTTATTTTTATAAGTGAATTTTACTATCCCCTCGTGGAGACAGCTGTGTGCTGGCAGGCCCCATGTACTTGTTCAGTTTGCTTTTAACATATTGCTTAGTTAGAGGTGATCATTCCATTTAAAGGGCCCCCAAAGTACTTTGTTTATGCACACTTGACCTAAAAAAAACCCGGGGGATTATACATTTTGAGGCTGTAGCATGACAGAGAGTGAGGAAATTCTGATTTACATATAGACCGCAGATACTTCCATTGACTTTCCTACAGGAGAGCAAGAGACCTGCACATGTTTATAGGGCCAGCAACAGCTCCCACTAGTCTGAGGTTTCTCATAATGTCACTGAGATTAACCTGGATGTGGCTGTTAAACACTATAATGATCCCTGGCACTATAAGGCTTTATTATAATGTAAGGCTTTATTGTAATGTACAGCTTTATTTTGTGCCGCTGAGCTGTGCATTTAACCCTATACAACCACTTCTGCTTTTCTTGAAATTCTAGCAGTTTGTTATTAAAAAAAAGTGCCCAGATAAGTACTTATGTCTTCTTTATTCTATTCTTTGTCTAAGTACCTTATTGCCTCTTACCCAAGGGACATCTGAAATATTCCTTCCAAACTAAGTAGTTTCTCATTCTCATTAAAAATACAGTATTGACCCTCCCCACTCACTTTATTTCAGACGATGTAGCCCTATCATTAAAATGGACCCCACCCTAGTATTCAGTTTTATGCCTCATCCCTGAACAGCACTCAGTCTAGGACCCCCAGCACTCAGACTATATTCCCCCTCCTCTGTGACTCAGCATATCCGGATCACTTATCTGCCTCCTGCTTTTATCTCTGAGCCACTGGCAACTACAATTCAACACAAGCACAGAAATCTTTCTCCATTATACTACAATCAATGAGTATTTGTTTATCAATCCATCAGTCAGTCTGTCTATGCGTCTAACAACAGCATACCCATAATTTTTCGTATTTTTAGGAAATGAATTTTCAATTATGACTATATATTTGCAAATGTGCATGCTTGTATACATAAATGCAGGCACTAATGTCCTCCATAATGTAAACTATGAGAGTATGATAAGTAACCCAGGAGTCCCCTTGCCATATAAAGACATGAGGCCTCAGGCTGAGTGAATATATGTGACTGATGCTCATCCCTTATGCATATTGCACATAGTTTGCTTGTTTTATATATCTCCTTGCAATATATGGTACAGAAACTATATATTATCTTAGTTAGGTGGAGATATTACTTAAGTATTCTATTTCCAGTTTAAAATACTCTGTAAATGCCATATTTGTTTTACGTGTCTGCTTTTTACATGCTGGTCTCTTTCTCTTATGCATCTTTCTGGTCCCTTGATACTTCCTCGTCCTGGTTTCCATGGTGACGTTGCCACGGTACCCGCCTCCCTGTGGTTGTCTGCAATTAATCCCACACATCCCATCTTTCCCTTAGGGCCCCTCCAGAAGACGATGGGCGTATGTTATAGGTACTAGATTTAAAGAGATAGGTGGAGCATATTTTGGAGCTTCCAACTAGAGGAAAGAACATTTAAATGCATGTGGTCAGTTAGAAGGATGGGGAAAGGCAAAAGACAGTTTATTTACAGTTTTAGCACAAGGAACAGGTAAAAGGAAACAATTTTACAAAATGATCTTTGGACTTATAGGCCTGATTTTATTACAAACGCAACAGCTGACACTGATTTGCGTATAAAAGTCAGAAAATACATTTTTGAAAGCTCATTTTTTTGTGATTGTTTTAAAAACAATAGTCAAAAAGTATGTTTATCTTTAAACACTATTCATTGAACTTATTTTGAAAAGAGTTTTATACCATGCCTTTAGATGTTCTCCAGCAGACCACCTGTTAACCCCTCCTGGCAATTGCTGGAACTGGTAACAGCATACCCACTTCTGTTTATAATATATATAACAAAGGCTACAATAGGTGTGTGGAGGGTGTCATTGTATAACCTTCCCATTTGCTTTTGGTCTAGCCTTAGTTTTTGCAATAAATGAGTAGCACAGTTGATTTGTGTTGAAAAGTTCCCAAAAGTGCAGTCTTAGACTATTGTCAAGGCCTTCCTGTGTCAGCCATGGTCCCTATACTTTCTGCTTTGTGTCATTTAATGTATTTCCTATCAAAACGCAGGATTAGTGGCTGATTTGAAAGTTAGTGCAGTAATCAGAAAAATGACAGCCCATTCAGTTCAGACTAGTCAGTAAATAGTATGTCATATTAAATAAATAAGGTTTGCTTTTGGGCCCAATTCCCCAGTCCCAGCTTGATTTACTGATCCACCCACTTAAAGGGGTCACCTTTAAGTTAATTTTTCGTATGTTATAGAATCGCAAATTCTAAGCAATTTTTCCATTGACCATCATTATTTATTTTGTATAGTTTTTAAATGATTTGCCTTCTTCTTTTTCTCTTTTCATCTTCATCTTTCAAATGGGTGTCACTGACTCATCTAATAACAAATGCACTGTAAGGCTACCCATTTATTGTTATTGCTGCTTTTTATTCAGACCATCTCCCATTCAAATCCCAGTCTCTTATTTCACTCAGTGTATGGTTGCTAGGATAATTTGGACCCTAGCAACTAGATTGCCGAAATTGCAAACTGGAGAGCTGCTGAATAGAAAGCTAAATAACTCAAAAAAACATAAATAATAGAAATTGAAAACCAATTGCAGATTGGCCCAGAACTTCACTACATCATACTAAAAGTTAACTCAAAGGTGAACAACCCCTTATTTTAGAAAAATAATAATTTTTTGTGTACTTAGTTTGCAAAAAATTAAATGGAATATGAACTGATAAAAATGTTTAACCATGCTGTGGGGTTAAAGGAACAGTAACGCCTAAAAATTAAAATGTTTTAAAAGGATGGCATTAAAATGTACTGTTGCCCTGCACTGGTAAAACTAGTGGGTTTGCTTCAGAAAAACTATTTTAGTGTATATAAACAAGCTGCTGTGTAGCTATGGGGTAGCCATTCAAGCACAGGATGTACATTGGATCGCATATACGTTCTGAAGAATCCCATTGCATACTACAGCTCTTATCTGTTATCTCTTGAGTATCCTGTGCATTTTTCATCTTAAAAATGGCTGCTCCATTGCTACACAGCAGCTTGTTTGTATACACTAAAATAGTTTTTCTGAAGCAAACCCACCAGTTTTATCAGTGCAGGGCAACATGAACTATTGTAGAGTTTCTGCAGCAAACACACCAGTTGTACCAGTGCTGCACAATCAGTACATTATATTTTCATTACTTTAATGCACTTCCATTTTTTGGGGTGACTGTTCCTTTAAAGGGGACCCTGACCAAATGCGGAACCCAAAAGGCCTGTACATAGTAACTGAACTGAGCTTGGCAGATTCTTTTCACTGAGTCATAGGTAGTATATTATCTAAACCAGTAAATAGAAGTTGTTTTACTGATTGAGTCTGCAGCAGGAGTGTCCCACCCCTCTCGGTCACCAAACGGGTTAATCCAATTAGAAGTAGTGTGTTTTAACACCCACACAATGAGGTCTGCAGTGATCAGGGGCCTCGGTGAAGAGTAATTATTCACACCCCTTTTGCCACCTCCTCGTTTTTGTAGTCACCCAGAGTTCAGAAAAATACAGAGAAGAGCAGGTTTAGTCAGTGGAGGCGGAGAAGTGTGGAACGCAGGGAGAGAAGCCAACTGGTAGACTGATCTTGAGAAACTGATGATGCTAAGTGTATGTATCCAAAATTGTGCAGATACAGCCACTAAAGAAAAACACTGCTGTGGAGACCGGCAAGCATGAAAGTGGCAATAAGGCAATGAAAATGACAGCAAGATGCCAGTCACTTCTGAGATGTAACAAAGTCAGTAAGGCAGATATTGCATTACTGGAACAATATCAGTAATGTTCTTAAGAACTAGATTACTGGAAGAGGAATTATCAGTGCAACAGGAGCTGAAATCACAAATAGATTAAAGAAGTGCAGGATGGGATAATGCAAAGTCGGCTTGTTCATGTATTATAGAAACACAGGGCTATTTAATTGAAATTATTTAAACCAGAGAGGGTGTGCTTTTTAAGTGTACATATTGATTATTTAGGTTGTCAAATGAAAACTGAAAAAGTATGGCAGAGATAGCTGTATTCCTTATGCATTCCATTCTGTGTGTGAGCACGACAGCACAGCTGTGTCTCTGCTTTACATACATGTTCCCCCTTCTATCGTCAGCTTTCTCTGACCTTTTATTGTAATGGAAGGGTGGGGTGTCTCCTTCCCTTGTTATTGAAGGATGAGCTCATCTGTCCCCCACCCTTACCCCTGGGAGAGCCGGCAGTGATTGGCAGCTTCCTCCATCAATTAGAACATGGGACTCAGAGATCGCTTCTATGCAGGTCACTTGTCCCAAGGCATTATGGAAAAATGTATTTCTCAATAATACAGCTCCTGTGTGTAAAGTATGTGCTTATGTTTGTCTGTATTACTTCAGCATGAGAGACCACGTTCAGCCATGAGTGAGTGCATTTGTGCGAGGCACAGTCAGTCATGTGCTCGTTTCCATGAAAATTCCTGCATTCATTTTCTGTGTCCTCTAGGTCAAAAGCTGCAGCTGATCATAAACAAGAACTGTATGTGTCTGAAAATGCAGGGCCTTTACCAGAAGTGACATGAAACAGTACTTGGAATGCATACTTGAATTATGCAATTATTTTGAAGTAAATTATAAGCAATTCATGTATTGAACTTTTTTCACCTTTACCATTGTAAAAAAAAAAAACCGCAAGCTTGAATAGCACTTTCTTGTCTTGGAGTTTTCGGTATTGTTTTCTGTTAATAACCTTGATTTGATTACTATTGAATGGGTGGTTTAATAGTAAGTAAGTGGTTTAATTGCAAATTGTCTCAGAATATCACTCTCCACATCATACTAAAAGTTAACTTAAAGGTGAACAACCCCTTTAACTTTTGGTATGCTGTACCATAGGGTGCAAATAACTCTAGCAACCATGTATTGATTTGAATAAGAGACAATACATTTGTACCTTTACAGAGCATTTGTTTTTAGATGGGGTATTAAAAGCTGGAAAGGGTTAGAAAAAAAAGGCAATTAATTCAAAAATTTTAAAAAAGAAAAAAAAAATGAAGGCCTATTGAAAAGTTTCTTAGAATAAGCCATTCTATAACATACAGTACTAGAAGTTAACTTAAAGATGTTGACCCCTCACCCCCTTTAATGGCAAATAGTAATATGGAATGGTATTGAGAATGCTACTAGTGGCTTATTACCTCCCTGATGACATGGTATTAGTTCAGAACCGTGTCTGAGGTTTGGTGGTCATTCAGCACAAGACTTATCATAAGGCATGGGAAATATTTAGCTTTGTTTGTCAGGTGCAATGTCAGATGCTGTTTAAAAGAGAAGTGAGCTCTAAAACGCTGGGGGTGCTGAGATACCCTATTGTAACACAAGTCACTAACCTGTTCTCCCTGGGTGATGAGCCAGAGAGGCACCATCTTGCTAGCATTCTACTGTATATGCCAGTACTTCAGGGGATAGAGAGACGGACTTCACCGGACACCATGATAACCACGTGGAAACCAACTTAATAAAATTGAATATACTTTATTGAAACTCCATTTAAAATCACACGCGGTGATGCTTCTGATGAAGTGACATAGAGGTCACGAAACGCGTCAAGCACACATCCCCTGCCCGCGTGTGATTTTAAATGGAGTTTCAATAAAGTATATTCAATTTTATGAAGTTGTTTTCCACGTGGTTATCATGGTGTCCGGTGAAGTCCGTCTCTCTATCCCCTGAAGTACTTACAAGCCGCGGCCAGAGCGGTTCATTTTGGATACACCGGCGTGCGGATCTCCCGTATATGGGCTCACTTTTCCGGCTACAGACTGCTCCCAACCCCTACTGTATATGCCACCCTCAGCTCAGTGGATGCACAGAATGGCTTGATACTTGCACAGAACATCCCTGCACATATGGGATTTGTTACTTCTAAAGTTATACTCATGGCTGGGAGAGATGAGACCATATGATATATAACATATGCATTTGTGTTTTTTCTGTTTTTCAAAAACCTTCTGATCAGATCCAGCAGTTCATATTGCATGGCCAGTACATTACATAAGAAAACGAAAAGGTAGATCCACTAATTTATTGTAGTAATAAGCGTAAATAATCTGAGGTCTGACAGTTGTCAGAATAAATCAATTACAAGTGAATAAGAAGAGGAAAGAACCCCGCCTATAACTAGCAGTGATTTCAACTACTTACATAACTCACTTTTTGTACATGCGGAAATCTATGATCTATGATCTATCTACTTGTGAATATTATTGGTATATATGTAGATTTTACTGTTGGGGGCAGGTATGAAATTTTAAAACACAAATTACAGGTAATATTTTCTTAAAGGAGAACTAAAGCTTAACTAAAGAAGTAGGCTAGAAATGTACATTATGTGTTGGCCTTATGTACCAGCCCAAGGCAACCACAGCCCTTTAACAGGGAAGATCTGTGTCTCCAAAGATGCCCCAGTAGCTCCCCATCTTCTTTTCTGCAGATTCACTGCACATGCTCTGTGCTGCTGTCACTTACTGAGCTTAGGGACCCACTCACAATATACAGTACACATAGAATATAAATGTCACAATATAAGGCTGATTAGTAATTAATACTGATAATTACTACATAGCAGCACAGAAACCAGGGCAATTAGCATCAGAATTTAATAATCAGCCCTATGGCAGCAGCTTATATTACAGGCTTCTCAACAGATGCTCATAGCACTGAGCATGTGAGTGTTGCAGACACTTTCCAAGATGGTGACCCCTGTGACAAGTTTGAAGTCCTGGATCATTGCTGCTATTGAGAAGCTGAAACTTTAGGCTGGTGCAATAAGTTCAGTATAAAAAATATGACATTTTAGCCATATTCATTTTTAGGTTTTAGCTCTCCTTTAATTTGCAGGTTCAAAATTTATTTTTGAATCCCTTTTTAGAAAGTGTAAGAAGGTGGCCATAGACGTAGAGATCCGCTCGTTTGGCGATGTCACCAAACGAGTGGATCTCTCCCCAATATGCCCACATTGAGGTGGTTGATATCGGGCTCATACGATCGAGGGCCCACCGATCGGATCATAATGCATCCGGTATGGGCAGTCGGATCGTGGGACTGCATAAACACACAGATGCGGCTGCAATCCGGCTCTATTTTTTAACCTGCCTGATCGAGATCTGGCAGATTTTCGCCCAGATATTGATCAGGGAAGCTAGTTGGATGGCCCCAATAAGCTGCCAACTCGGTCTGTCGTCAGCTTTTATCGGCCGTGTATGGGTGCCTTAATAGTGTTATTTAAAAACAATTATGTAGGGCTTCCTTTTCCACATCAAGGCTAGTATTATAATCTGATTGTTTGCCATGGGTTTGTCATCCCAATACTTGCCTATCCAGACCCTCTGCATGTCCTGGCCTGGGGCACGACTCAATTCAGGCGGCCGCAGGCAGGAAGCCACAAGCAAGAGAAAGTAACTTGTGGTGGCAGACCCGGTGGGACATGCCAGTCCAGCACTACCGTTGTTTGGTTCTGGTTTTTGAAACATTGTAGCAAAAGTCAGTTCTGCTAATCTGGCTTCTGCAACACTGTTTCAGAAGTCAGAACCAGTAATACATGTTATTACAAAGTATACAAATATTGCTTTCCCTTGAGTGTGGGTGGGTTACACAAATATTCTGAACATATATTATCATAAACAGATACAAGACATAGGTCCACATAACTTGGCCTGTGTACATCCTATCTAGGGTGGGTTTTACCTCGACTGTTTCAGTTTCTCACAGTATGTATCTCCTGGACACTTACTTGTTGCCTTTAACCCTGGTTGTTGTGCATTGTGTCCACTTCCTGCAACCCACATGCGACATTGTTTGTAGGTGTTACTGGATATTTATAGGACATGATGAGGGAAGGGATACAATGTGCATTTCCCAAAGAATTGGGGGAGGTAGTCTTTTTAGGCTAACTTCCCTTCTGAGCCAATTATTCCTTTAAATATATTTTTCATAGCTGATGAGAAATGGTGCCACAAGCTGCCCATCTTTTTCTAACATAAGCCATTCTGCTAGTGATTATTTGCTAGAAGGGGAAAGCAGCACACAGTTTACTAGTGTAGTTTACTAGCTGCTGCAGCCAGTCCTGAATTAGGCTGTCAGAAATCTCCTTTTCAGCATGCCACAGCATTCTCCCCTCTAAAGCCATTTTCCTGGCCTAGTAAAAAACAACATATTGTCTAGTAAATCCTTTCCCACCTGCAGGGCTTTCCACTCATCTGTCCCATCTTATGCCACATCTGTGATGTCCGTCCTCACAGCATGAGGTCTTTGTTCTCTGAAGAGTGGCTCTCCAGCCCTCGTGGGCTAAGGAGTTAGAATAACTAAGCCCATATTATTTTTAACAAGCCCCTTTTGTATTTCAGGTATCATCTTAAAAGCATAGGCCTATACCACAAACGATATCAATGAGAGCTAATTTTCACTTTGCACACAAGGAGAATTTTGGCCAGAAAATTTAAATACAAAGGTTTTCAGGCCAAAATCTGCCCCTTGTCTTTAGAAACAGGCGGATCTGTATGTAGGCCTAATAGAACCAGCTCTTTTTTGAAGAGGACCTATATCTGTCATAACTGCACTTCTCTTTTATGATTTTCTGAACAAACAAGTATTTCACATTAGAGTGGCTAGCTATAATTAATTTGTTGTATTGCGGATGCAAAATGTAGAAAATGTAATGTATGTGGGACTAGTGGAGAGAAAAATCAGTGCTCTACCTGGTTAAAATCTTTTCAGGTGTCGTGCTAAAAGGTCAGTCTGTCCAGAATTAACTTTTAAAAAATGATGGCTCACAGAATCTTCCCATGAGTTATTTATGGGCTCACAGTGGTACAGGCAATGGTATGGACTCGCTTTATAAAGGCCCCTCTGAGGACCACTTCTGGGCTGCTGAATTATTTAAATAGGAACCAATAAAAAGCAACACGCAACTGTCAAGATTTTTGAAATACAGTACAAGAGAAGGAGCAGAGATGAATGAAATCTCTATAAATGTATATCTCTCTATCTATCCATCCATCCATCTACTGTATCTGTCTATCCATCTATCTATCTATGTGTGCCTGCACCTTTTCTTTACCAAGATAGCTTCTTTTTTTTGGCTGACAGGGTCAGGATTATACTTCACAGTTTATGCAAGGGTGATCGCTGATCATCTACTTTTAAGCACTCCATGACCAATCTTATGGCAATTAACTGACAACAGGGATATTTCTGCATCTTCAGCACTAATAGGACTTATTAGAAAAAGGGAGAACCTCCCTTCCAAGGAGGATGTTCAGGAAGCTTTTAAAGCTTTCTAAATGTTAGTTTGATTTTAACCACTTCACTACTGTGTTATCACAGAAATACCATACTGATTTTTTAATTAACATTTTACATGGTTAAAAAAACATTAAAATATCTATAACATGGATATAGGTGCGCCATGTTTAAATATCTGTAATACACATTTAAATATCTGTTATGTTTCTTCCCTGCTAATAACACATTCATCAATTAGTATGTGTACCAGCCATGGGTAGATTCAGACAACTAGTCCCTCCTATCCTCAAAATCCAGTCACAGTAAATACCCACACATTCAGCTTTTTGGTTTGAAAAACATGCACATGATTCATGATTAAAGGAATAATTGCATAATTTATTACTTGTCTTTTAAGCCAAAGAATATTTTTCTAATGCCAGTACTTTAGAGGCTTACCTTAATAATGTCAGTGCTGTAATCTTGCCAAACCTGTTTTTTCAGTCTCCCGTGGACTTGACACATGGGGGGGGAATGTACTACTTCTAGTGCTGCAGTTATAGGTTTTGCACTTCATCCTTCAGTTCCTTGGTGGATGTCAGTGCCAGGATGTGAAACAACTGGTAGGACAAGAGGCTCTGTACTATAACCCCTTTTTTCGTCAGCTCACTACCAAGTTGTAACAGATATTGGTGGCTGGGCAAACCAGATGGATCGCTTGTTTTCTCCATGTGTCCCAGCAGACAAGCACTTTCCCCAAATACAAGGAACTGAGTAATCATAAGGAGTGGGCAGCTCCATTCCCCTGAGAATAGGATTGGGAACACTTATATACAAACATTACAATATAACTGGTGGATTTGTACATAAATGGTTCCCTGGCGGGTTTTTTTTCTTCATATTACTATCATTGTATATGCCTGGTAATCAATGGATACAAAAGCTCACTATTGGTATTCCGGGAATGGGGCCTGACAGGCTTGTTATTGATAGGTGCAGAGTCAAGGTTGTCAATCCTTACTCCTGTGTACAGCCAACAGTGAGCTCCACTTACATTCACCTTTACCAGGGCAAGCTTTCAGGAGGGCATTCAAGTTCCTTTTTGAAACTATAGTGGTTCTGTTAAAACAAAAGGATATATATATATATATATATATATATATATATATATATATATATATATATATATATATATATATATATATATATATATATATATATATTGAGGTACAAGCAGTGACATAAAAATGGTGAGGGTCCGTCTTGGTACACAGACATTATAAAAGAATTAGGATCAAAGTTTATGAACATAAATTAGGTGTAAAATGGACAGAGGTAGTCCAGTGTCTCCTCAGATGTTTACAATTGTAAATTGGTACATCCATTGCCCTATTTATGTCCTCTCCTAACAATGAAATGTTCATGGGTTTATATTCCTATCCTCTTTTTCTATATTGAAAAATTCTCCTTTGGAGCCGAGATTTTGAAATCACATAAGATTTGCCTGGGACTATAAAAGTAATTTCCTGCAGCTTTGCCCAATTTCTCCTCTATATAAAGGAGAAGTACTAAAACAACTTACTAATAGCACAGATAAGCCCTCTGTATAATGAGCTACTCATGTGAAAAATAAGGCATTTTAACATGATTAGGCAAGTTTCCACTTATAAAGTGTTTTACATGCAGTTATTCCAATTCATGGCAATATAGTATATTAGGGCACGTTGTTACTGGTGGGAATAGCGAGAAAGGGCCCAGTCTGTGATCACCCTAAAATAGATGAACTTGTTTACAAGGGGAGGGTACGGCAGTTCAGCAAAAACAAACCACTTTTCAGTGTACATAGGTATATACTGCCCCTTTAATGCAATAGATTCCATATCTGTTTATCTGTTTTCTCAGTATACCATACATTGGCAGCCACATCAAACCAAAAGCTGCATGTAGAAATTAGGAACAAGGCACACAGCCTTTGCAAGGTCTCAAACAGGAAATATATGATGGGGAGATCAGGACATCCATAGGGAAGGCACTGCTTGAGCCACATGCAGGAGACCCCAGTATTCTTTATTCTATTGTGTGATGCTACTTCCACACGCAAAAGATGTGGCAGGTAGTTCACATTCCCAATGTAATTGTTTTCAGACACTACACCTGAAATACAGTTTTTTTTATTAGTTGCTGTTAGTGTGCAATGGCACACTATGGGGCATATTTATCATGCTTAATGCCTACAAAAAGCAGGTGGAGAGAAGTGGACCATACACATAGGGGCCTATTTACCTTCCTGCCCCTAATTTTTATATGCAAATTAGGATTTGGTTCGGCCTGGCAGAAGGATCAGGCCGAATCCGAATGCTGCTGAAAAAGGCCGAAAAAAAGGCCGAATCCCGAACCGAATCCTGGATTTGGTGCATCCCTAAAACAAACAAACAAATGCCTCGGCTTTAACATGTAGTAAAATGTACGTCTGAAGGAACAACTCATACCAGATCTGCCCTGACTCATGGTATGGTTAAGGTGTTCAAACAAGGACCCCAAGATTGAGGTAATGGAGCCCCATATTACTGGCAGATCTCCTCTAAAGTTGCCCATAGACCTTAGGCAAGGTCACCAAATGAGCAGATTTTTGTCCAATCCAGCTGATCTGATTGTTTGGTATCGTCTTTGCTAACAAAATATTTTATACATATTATATGCCATTAACAGGAACACATGAAGAAAAAAAGCAACAGAAAGTGTAGTACCTAATAACTAGAAAACCAAGATTATAAGTGAATGTGTTTCTTCCCCACTGCCACAGGCTTTAAAAGAAGATAAGATAGGAGCAATCAATCTTGGATTCAGGCAGTTGGAATACTAATTTTGCTGACTTGGCTTTTGGCTGCTGATAGAAACATGATACTTAATACATCAGTGGGATCGTTTGCTTTTTCATGTTAGGGTAATGGCACATTGTATGCTATCGTCGCCGACACTTAATCTATTTCAGTGCAGGTGACAAAACTTCTGAAAATACCTTTAGCATTGGTGTCAGTGTGAATGATTCCTGTAGCCACTGCTAAATGCAAGAGAAGGCAGTTTCTGGTGGTTACACAATTAAAATGTTTTACTGGCAGCATTTCACATTAAGACCAATGCAAATGTCTTTTTGGAGGCTTTGTCGCCTGTACTGGAGGAGATTAAGTGCAGGGCAACAAAATATACCACGTGCCATTTCCCTTATAGTTGTGTGGACATACACGGGAATACCTGGGCAGTGGGCACTCTCTCGGACAGTATGGGAATTTGGCTGTTAGAGTTCAGCACTACATGTCTCCTAGTCTGTAATTTTTCCTAATCTGATCAATCAATTGTGTTGCACATGTAAATGGATTTAGTTTGTGATGCCATTTGGTCAAAGAAGTCTGAATTATCTGATACTGTGCCTCACAGCATGATAAAGAATCCAGTCTTCTTTGTATGTTTTACCTTATCATCACCTTGCTTTGTTTTGTAGAGATTATTTTATTGTTTTTATTTTCTGAATACACAAGTTTGTCCATTATGGTGACATATCAGTACAGTACAGCTCCCTTATTATCTTTTCTCTCCCTTGTTGTAACACCTTGTCAATTGGATGCAAACAGAAAAACAATAGTATGTGAGTTACTTACAGTAGAGGTAAAAAACAATAAGCAGATGCATGTCTAAAAGAGTGGCATGTGTCTGGGGCTGGGTGAGATAAGGCTAATTCTATAATGTGAGTGCCATTCTGCTTTTACCTGTAGAAGGAATTGGCATGTGTGGTTAATGTATCCTTTGTAAATTCAGGCAAGATAGCCTTCAAATCGAAATGGTTTCAGTGAGAAAATAGTGCTTTTTAGGGGCATAACAACTCAATAGACATTAGAGGAAGCAGATCCTGCAGCGGGAGGACAGTGGGGAACAGACCACGGGGTCCAGGGCTGGTCCTATCAAATGTGGGGCCCAATTTGGGACCATGTTGGCGGGGCCCCTAGACAAAGTGTTGCTGGCTACTGACACACCAAGTATTTAGGAAAATAAGGGCATACAGGCACAAAATAGAAAGGAAAGGGGCAGACAAGGTAAGAGAGTGAGAGGGATGAAATAGGGGCACATAATAGGGGCACACAGGGTAAGAGAGAGAGGGAGGAAATAGGAGAGTGGACTGGGCCAATTAGTTTGGGGCTGGGCCGATTCAGCTTGGGAGCAGGCTCGGTTGGATTAGGGGCAGGCAAGACCTATCAAGGTTGGAGGAAAGCTGGGCCTATGAGAGTTGGGGGCAGGCTATACCTATGGATTTGGGGATGGGCTGGACTCTCAAAGTTGGGGGCAGGCCGGCCCTGACGGGGTCTGCATCCTCAATCCTTGTAGAAAGCCCTGCTCCCTGCCAGCTCTCAGGTAATAGAGTCCCCTACAACACAAAGTGAGTACAAACCCTACTGGCCCCCTTCCCCCCATCTGCACGTGTTCTATACAATTGCTAATAAATCACAGTTTACTCTCTTACCTGAAAGCTGGCGGGAATTTCTACAACGATTAAAGAAGCAGAACCTGTGGTCTTGGACCTTCTGTGACCTCCCTGTGACCCCCCCCCGAGTCTGATTTCTCTATTGCTACGCATATTGTGAATGTGTGTGTGTGTGTGTGTGTATATATATATATATATATATATATATATATATATATATATATATATATATATATATATATATATATATATATACACACACACACATACATACATACACCAGGACCAGTGATTCCAGAAAGCTCTCCATTGAATAAATATGCAAAGTGCACAAATCCTTCAGTAAATTTTACAGCATATTTTACTTAGCATAAAAACAAACATCAGCTGCCAAGCAGATAAAAGTATAGGCTGAAGCCTTATTCTATTGCTAAAAATGACAAGGAATTTGTGACAAATAACAGTTAGTGCCATTCTACAGCAAAGAGACTGTCAGTTCACAGACATCAGCCAAACACATTTATCCCAGTCAGGCTCAATGGAGCATAAGGCTTCCTGCTCACTCGACATACTGCCAGAAGTAATATCATGCTACACCCCCATGTATCAAATCATATCACTGTGTGTACAACTGGTATAGTAGAGTGAATCAAGAAACCATTGTAAATCTACACCAACTGCATAACACACTGACCATTAAAGGAACAATAACATCAAAAAATTAAAGTGTTTTAAAATATAATGCAGTGGTGCCCTGAACTGGTATAAATAAGCTGCTGTGTAGCAATGGGGGCAGCCATTCAAAGGAGAAATGGCTCATGTTACACAGCAGATAACAGAAAAGCTCTGTGAAGAGTGATGTGCGGGTCGGTCAGGTTCGGGCAGACCTTGCATAGCCATTTGCAGGTGGCCACCTTACACTGCCGGCTTCTGACTTCTGGTTCCACTTTTATAGCCGCCTACACAGCAGCTTGTTTATATGAACTATAGTAGTGGTTCTGAAGCAAACAGATCAATTTTATCAGTGCAGGGCAACAGTACATGATATTTTCATTACTTTAAAACACTTTAATTTTTTGGTGTTACAGTTACAAAGACATCATATTATCATGTAAAATAATGTGTTTCAGTTTTCATAGTTTCACTGGGTGTACCAGACAAAGTGCTTTGTTGAAACAGTAATTGTTTTAGTGGCAGTTATTTTTATAAATATATTTATAAAGTGAAAGGGCTTCTTTACTAGTCCAAGATAACCATAGCATTTTAGCAGTAAAGATCCTGAGGATGCCATTGCAAAAAGGGGAAGTTCTCCTCACCACAAAACCATTTAAACCATTAGACAGGGGTGCAATGAGGGTGTGACCACAAAATACACACACAGACAAGAAAACATCTGCACTCACCGATTATCAATATATGGAGGACATTAGGACATTTTGTGCATTATGCTACTAAAACACTTTTGCTACTTTCAACAAAACAGGGACTGTTTGTCCATATATTGCAACAAATCATGACCTCATTATTAAAGGAGTGGTTCATCTTTAAGTTGACTTTTAGTATGTTATAGAATGGCAATTTTAAACAACTTTTCAGTTGGTCTTCATTATCTATTTTGTTATCTGTTTTTTTTAAATTTAATTATGTGCCTTCTTCGTCCTACTCTTTCCAACTTTCGAAGAAGGGAATCACTGACCCCATCTAAAAACAAATGCTCTGTAAAGCTATAAATAAAGCTACAGGCACATTTTGACTACTGATGCTTTCCAGCAGGCAGCAGCAGTCCAAATACCTGGTGTTCCATTAGTTTAAGAATACGTATTGGGGATGTGCACAGCATATATGTTGAATGTAAAAATACATGTTAATAATAATAAAAATAATGTGCAGATTGTAGGCAGAGATGGCAGGCATAGGGACCATGCAACCACTTATGACAGGTCTGCTGATGTGAGCAAACCAGGTGACATTCCCAAAATATCACATTTAATCTGCGCTGCCATTCATGGGGTTTATCCTTTAGGTCTGTGTGCAATATACAGCAGCAATATGCACTAATAACCCCTGGAGAAAAACAACTTCAAATATATATTGATGGGTTTGTGCTGTTTGCCAATTCACCCCCTCCCCTTTATCGTCAGTACAGTTTCCCAGCCTCCCATCCCCCAGCGGTGCAGCTTTAAATGCATCTTCCTTTAAGTGCATTAGGATCAGCAGAGCACATAGTGATTTCCACACATGCTTGGGTTCCATCGTGCCACAATAACTGTGAGACCTACATCGGTTGAGGAGAGGGTTAGAGAGGTGAAGGCTAATTCATTGACGAATTTCAGTCTGAAATCACACGTTAACAACTCACTCTCCCCACATCACATGTAGCCTACATCAGCTAGCTCTAACCTTTTCATCCTTTCCAATCTTCCATAGTCAATCTACTCCTCAGATCACTGCTCTTCCTTTTCTAAGGCCTGTTTCCATTTTGCATTTATGTAAGAGCAATTTCTTCATTCCTTTATTCTCCAACCCTTCCCCCCTCAGCTATCCATTTTAACCATTTTATTACATTGCCTTTCTGTTCGTCCATTCCCTTTCAAGGCCATGTCTCTGCAAGGTCTCAAGATCACATCACAAGAATCCTGACTCAGCCAGTGCTTAGTTAGAATGTACCATCTGTTAATTGCAAACCTGTTATCCAGAAAGCTCCGAGTCAATTTCAATCAAATAATTCACATTTTTTTTAAAAAATAATTCTCTCTTTCTCTGTAAGAACAAAATAGTATCTTGTACTCAATACTAACGAAGATATAATTAATTCATGTTAGAGGCAAAAAATCATATTGGATTTATTTAAGGTTTAGGTTTTAGTAAAAGTATGGTGAACCAGGTTAGAAAAAGATCCCTTATCTGAGCATTCTGGATAACAGGTCCCATACCTGTACATGCTTCTCTATACTATTTTTACATTAACCATATAATATTAAGTACACTTGGCCTATGTTTGTAGATGAGCATTAACAGTAGATCACCTGTTTGTACCCCATTCACATACACAGATACACTCTTTCAGAATCCAATAACTAGAATTATGTAACACCGGATCTTTTTACAGGTGGATAATGGATATGGTTATCAGCTAGCTACCTATTTCTTTTAAATACAATCTATTTAATGAAAATTTTCACAAACATATCTTTTAAATAATGACGATGTGGTGCTATTGTACCTGATTAAGGGAGGAATTTGTAGGAAATAGGGCTAAAGAATGTAAGATAAAAAGAACAGTAACAAAAAGTTCTCATGGTTGGTACAGGTATGGGAATGCTCAGGACCTGAGGTTACCTTGATTTGCTAAAAATCATTTAAACATTAAATAAACCCAAAAGGATTGTTTTCCCACCAATCAGGATTAATTCTATCTTAGTTGGGATCAAGTACAAAATACCGTTTTTATAATAGGTTTTACAATTTTGAATTATTTAATTATAATGGAGTCTATGGGAGACGATAATTTCCCATAAATTGGAGCTTTCTGGATAACGCGTTTCCCGATAAGGGATCCCCTACCTGTACTCTTGTTTCCTGCTTGAACAACACCTCACACCGAATGATTTAACAGATGGAATAGTATCTAGATGAAAAAATGTGCAATTTTATGTGTATACAGGGAATAGCTTAGTGCAGATCTGTAATTGTGCACACAGTTGTGCATCAGAAGTTTGTGTGTCAGGGAGGAACTCCACGGGCTATTTCGACGTGCTGCACAAAAACGTAGGCGTCACATCGGATGCGACGGAAATAAGGTAAGAGATGGAAATGTCGATAAAGTTGCATCGTTCATCCGTCGCGACACGACTGTCGGATGCAGACGCAGCGTCGCATCAACGCTGCGACACCATCCGACAATGCTATTACTTACCTTATTTCCATCGCATCCGACGCAATGCCTGCGTTTTTGCGCAGTGCGTCAAATCGTGCCGAAATAACCAGTGGAGTTCCTCCCTGACACATGTAAGTCAGTGTCCAATGTGTGGCTGTAGGAATCTGTGTTGGCATTGTGTTTGTGTCTATTGTATGTATGTGAGGGGTGCACTGGTACAGTTTATGTAAGTGACAATGTGTGTATTTATGTGCTGAAATGACTGAGAAAAATAATAATGAAGTGTGACTGGACTGTATACTTTATAGTTAAATAAGTGATGCTAACCCGTAGATTATTATTTAAATGAATAACAATATACAGGTATGGGATCCGTTATTCGGAAACCCGTTATCCAGAAAGCTCTGAATTATGGAAAGGCCACCTTCCATAGACTCCATTTTATCCCAATGATCCAAAGTTATTCAATTAAAACAGAGTACAACAATATACCAACCAACCTTAAAATAATTCAGTAGCAATATTGCTCAGACCAATTACAATCAGTAGTACACAGAAGTTATGTTTGGTTTTACAGAAGTTATTTGCAATTAGTAGATGACCTGGCAAAACCACTGCTAGAAAAAATATGCGATTGTGGTTTTGGGGCCAATCTGTTTTCTGTACTTGGTGCCAAATGTACCATGCATGTACTGTGTCAGTGTTGTCCAGGCTACACCTACAAATGGCACTGCCTTCATAATGGAACTCTGGATGAGAGTGCCACCCATAGTTCATTGAAGGCTGCTTTGTATGCAGGAGACATTGCTGGGAAGAGCTGTGCTAGGCCGGGCTGATTTATTTCATACATCAAGTTTGATTTATTACTTACTTGTGCATTTCTGTAGCCTTAATATTGATGTGTGTTATTTAAAGTAACATGATTTGTTACTTTGTAAGAAAACAGAATCCCACAGGAAAGTACGACAAATATATAATAAAACTAGTTAAAGTGTAGAGGTTTATATTGTAGAAAAGGTAACACAACAGGGATGCATTCATATCTTGTGCTGCCCCAGTGCCTTAAATAAATGATGCCTATAGTATTAAATATCTTAAAAATATTCCCATCAACACTATATTAATGCCATTCTAGCCCAAAATCACACACATATTGCACACAACTGCTGGAATACAGGACATATACCCCCATATGAAATAAAAGGCATTAAGTTTGCCCAGGAGAAGTAACCCACAGCAAACAATAATATGTTTGCTTTTAAACAGGTGACCAGTAAATGCTACCTGCTAGTTGCTATGGGTTACTGCTCCAAGGCAAACTTAGTTCCTTTTATTACATAACCCCCATAGTATATCCCCTAAACTTTCACTTTTTAAGCCATAGGCCACAGTAGCAATCAATTTGGCCCACCAGCCAGTTGTTCAGAAATTGTGATGGGATGAAAAATATAATCATGTAAAACAGCACATTTAAGCTGGGCTCATGTAACAATTTGGTTGGTAAGAATGAACACTAGAATTATTTGGTAATGTTATATCTGGTCAATGGATTAATTTACTGGATGCTGAAGTGGTCAGACATTTTACTGAAAAGATAGAAAGATAACAGCACTTTAATGCTGAGCATGTAAAGAGTTATATATTGCTTTTCATTTTTTAAATGCAGCTAAGTATGTTGTTTTTTTTAGTTCAAAATCTAACCCTCTATTTTATTGATTTCTGAACGCACATCAAGACAATGCAGCATGTTGCATCTAAAAGACTGTGACTAAATGGAGGAAAGCGCATCTCTGAACGTTCATGAGTACAACCAAGCAGAATATAATGGAATCAATTAGCTAATGTGTTTAGGTGCACTCAAACCTGCATTTCTCAAACCTGCATCAGCTGCATAAAAAAAGCCTGTGTGTAAGGGCTCTTACACATGAGCGTTCCGACCTGCGCTCCCCTGCGTTCCGTTTTTTGGCGTTCAGCCGCAGGGGAGCGCAGGAATAGACGCAAGTCATTATTTGAAATGGGGCTGTACTCACTCAGGCGCGTGTAGGCGCCGAACGCAGGAAAAATGCAGCATGTTGCGTCTGAACCTGCGTTCGGCGCCTACACGCGCCTGAGTGAGTACAGCCCCATTTCAAATAATGACTTGCGTCTATTCCTGCGCTCCCCTGCGGCTGAACGCCAAAAAACGGAACGCAGGGGAGCGCAGGTCGGAATGCTCATGTGTAAGAGCCCTAAGAGTAACCACTCTCAAACAGTGGGTTGACAGGCATCTTTCAAACCTACATATACATACCTACCTAAAGGGCTCTTACAGACGAGCGTTTTTACCTGTGCTCCCCTGCGTTCCGTTTTTCTGCGTTCAGCCGCAGGGGAGCACAGGAATAGACACATTACATATTTTCCAATGGGGCTGTACTCACACAGGCGCGTGTAGGTGCTGAACGCAGGTTGAGACACAACATGCTGCATTTTTCCTGCGTTCGGCGCCTACACGCGGCTGTGTGAGTACAGCCCCATTGGAAAATATGTAATGCGTCTATTCCTGCGCTCCCCTGCGGCTGAACGCAGAAAAACGGAACGCAGGGGAGCGCAGGTAAAAACGCTTGTCTGTAAGAGCCCATAAGGTAATGGAAAGACTCGTTTAGTTTGTCCAATCAGATTTTCAGTTTTAAAACAGTATGGTTATCTCAGTGTTTTTGCTTGCTTACATAATCTTATATAATCTGCTAGTTGATCAAAACATTGTTACTTTTAATTCTAATGTCACAGATGTCGGATAAACGCAGGTCGAGAATCCGCCCCTATGATCCTAAAAGCATTTTGATGTGCTTGCACCCAAAAACATTGCATTGGCCCAGGTGCAGGCACACGTGGGCAGGTTTTGGAACCAAAATGCAACGTGCAATCAATTCCAAGGCAATAGAAATATAGGAGCAGATTAACGGCCTGTGTTTATCTGCAGGCCAAGATACCAGGAAAGAAATGTGTTCAAAGCACTGTAATATGTTAACTAGACATGTTCCATATTTTCTTTGACACTTCCTGTAGGTTTAATGGGAGGGCTTTTGGGAGAGCTAATTAATATGTGTTATCTAAGGCTCCAGTGAATTCACTAGACAGCACAAGAGATAATAAAAAAATAAAGCTTACTGATAGCAAACAACTGCAATAAAAACAGGACTTTACTTGTTCAAAGAACTGTGCAGCAGATAAATATCTTTACATTTTCTGTGTCCTTTGGGTTTTATATGTGTAATCAGAGGGGAAGGGTGGACCATAGGGTCTGCTGTATGCTAGTACTTATCTCCAGCCCCTTCTTCTTTAAAGGAACAGTAACAGCAAAAAATAAAGTTTTAAAGTAGTGAAATATCATGTAGTGTTGCCCTGCACTGTTAAAAACTGATCTGTTTGCTTCAGAAACACTACTATAGTTCATATAAACAAGCTGCTGTGTTGCAATGGTGGAAATTGAAAAAAGACTATATGGCACAGGTTAAATAGTGGATAACAGATAACACCATTATGTTCTATAGAGCTTATTTGTTATCTGCTGTGTAACCTGAGCCTTTTCTCCTTTGAATGGCTGCCCCCATTGCTACACAGCAGCTTATTTATATAAACAACAGTAGTGTTTCTGAAGCAAACAAAGCAGATTTACCAGTGCAGGACAACACTACATTATATTTGTATTACTTTAAAACACTTTCATTTTTTTGATGTAACTGGTCCTTTAATTTTTACAGCCCACCACAAGCAGAGGGGTGAATGCCACTGCTTTCCTTAAATGACTAACTAGCAGCACATATAATATTATAAGTTGCAAATGATATTATGTTGTATTAACTGTTGCACTTCTTATTCAGGGTCAGTGTTCCTCCAGTGTCTCAGTATCTACCTTGTGTGATTTTTCTATCACACCTCTTGCACTGCTGACCAAGTGCCTGACTGTAGGGATGGGAACACATGAGGAGTGTACAAAATACAAAGGGATGAAGTATAGTCAAGGCCCTGAAAATGCTAGCCCAAATATAAAACCATGGGGGCTCTTTGAGGTCTTGGCTCTGTACACATTTACTTAAATATAATTTTCACTTCTCTCTGCATGTGTTCTGGGGTTTTTACAGTGTAGCTTCAGGGTGTATTGTATATTAAACAGAAAGAGATATCCCCTCTTGCTTTTTTTGGAGCCTTGATTCATTTCATAATTAAAATAAACCCACTTGATATTTAAAAGATGAAACAGAATGGGAAAGAAGGGGAGAGGGAGAAAGTATTCTTCACATATTTGTACTATAAAAATATACAGTACATTAGCAGGCAGTCTTTACATTCACAATATGCGTCATTTCAAAGCATGGCTACATTTTCTAGGATTACAGCTGTGACCTAGGATAGTTTAGCCATACTGATTGATGTTTATTTTACCTTCAGTCACTAGATATGAAGGTTTTAAGGATCTTGAAATTTCCTTAGCAATGGCTTTCTTTGCTTGCAGTCTATGAGAGTATATTTTACATCAACATCACTGTACATAGTCAGCAATGTTAATAACGTAAATACCGTACCTTAATTAGCCAATAAGAGTCATGTTACACTGACTCACAACATGTAAAAGTGTCTTTATTCACCTGAAAAAAAAAAATATATATAGATAGATCTCATAGCAATTGTTTGTTTGATCACCACAGTTTGTGTTATAAAATTGCACTTGATCTGATCAGTCTCTGTTCAAACCAACCAAGGGAATTGCTTAATGCATGGCCATTAAAGATCTGAGGTGGTCAAAATGCCCCATGGACAGACACTATAACTTTCAGGCAGTTTACAGACATTTGCTAGCTTTGTTTGTTTCTTATTATTATGCTTTATATAGTGCTAACATGTTGTACAGTGCTTGGCAGAGATTCACATCAGCCCCTGCCCCACTTCAACTTACAGTTTTCCCTTTTGCATTCACACACACTACAGCCAATCAAGTGTCATTCAAGAAGAAAGAGTAAAGCTGGCCACAGATGTTGTCCTTATGTTCAACGACTGAGCTACAATTAACGATTCAGATTAAATAAAGTAGTAAAAACAACAAATCAGACGATGTTCTGGCTATTCATTGACACACAGCAATTGTACGAAAGTTATGTCCGTCAAATACTAGTGACAGTCACCCATTGATATCATCAGATAGGCAATACATGCAGAGATATTATCGTTAGCCGTCTTAAATCTTCTAACCTGTCCAGTCTGAACCTTCGTTATGTAAGACTTTATCTTTGCATCTGTGGGCAGCTTTTGGTTTAGTCCACACAAACCAATTGGAACTTTTGGGCTTTATTTTTATGGGTAATGGCACGTGAGACGTTTTGTCAACCCGTTCTAAATTTCCTTCAGCGAGGGGGATATAATGTCCTATAATGCCTTTTTATTGAGGTCAGTCTATATCTTTACCAATAAAACATTTGAATCACGCAACCAAGCTAATTTGAAGACGGGGGTTCAGATTAACTTCAGTGCAAAGGTATTTTTGGACACTTTGTCTCTCACACTGGTAAAGATTTGGCGCAGGCCAACTATCTGCCTAATGTGAGGAAAGAAACTAGTTCAAATGATGGTACTATCAGGCTAGGTTCAGATGGCATTTAACCCACATTTAATTAGTTTGATTACACATGTTAATTAGAGTTCTGCTCATCCCTCCTGCCCTTAAATTAATTACCATGCCCCAGGCAGAGAGGTGTCGTTGTGCATTTATTTAGTGCTCTTTGTTGGCTGGTCAGCATTGCACCCAGAGGCCTTAGTATAATCACTGTGAAGTGTTTTCAGACACACAAATGGTAGACTAAAAGGGAGTGATGCAGTCAACCTAATGCGGATATATGTATTAACTTAATGCAGCTGTGGGCATGTTGAAAATGAGTTTCCAAGTGCTCAGACTGTAATCCTACATGAATAGCCTTATTCAGTTACTGTATAAAGTAGTTGTGGCAAGTGAAACCCCAATATGCACAGCCATTGTTGATTCACATGAAGAAAGTAGCAGTCTAACAATCTTATTTTTCCATTTTCACTGCCTGGTAGCCCAAATAGAAAGCTGCCTTTGAAAGAAACATTATGGGGTAATTTAATGAATGACTGATTGTACAGATCTGGGCAGGCTGAGTTGGTTATCACACAACATTCTGTATCACAGACACCCAGCACAATAGCCATATTCTTTAGAAATTCTAAAGCACGAACTGTAAACAAGTCGCACAATGTTAGAAAGCATATGATCCCCGGTGACCAGCCCTTTTGCCGAGTGATTGGTTCTCAGTGGGATTTTTCTTTCATCATACATCGCTCTGTAGGGGTGCAGTCCATTTGTCCCACATGGACAACGTCTTGTAACTGGCAGATTGTCACAGAAAGACATCTTTTGTTTATTTACTTCAATCAGTAAAACATATGTATGTATACGAGGAAACGACTAAAACAGGCTTTAGAATCCGAAAGTGCCACTTACAGGTACAGTATATACAGTAATATTTAAACTCCTGCAGAAAGAGCCTAGAATTTACACCCATTGGTTCTGGCTTTAATACTTTTGATAAAGTTGTAGCATGTGTCCTATAGCCTGAATGGTTGGACATTTTATAAAGTGAAAAACGAGCTTGCACTGATCAGCTTGTTTGCCATTAATATGTAATTAAGATGTAGGCCCTGTTACATTATGCTTGTCTGATGCTGCTCACACTCACTAAAGCATTGGTAAACTGCTGAGATAGGAATACCTCCCAACCGTCCAGTTTCTGATCTCTTTCACTTGAACAGCCAGAAAAAGATACGTTTCTGAAATTGAATTAAATAAGAGGCTATTGGCAGAGAGCCCAGAACACTCAGTACCTGTACTTGATACATTAGTAACAATTTAAGATAAGCAAAGATACAATTGTAACTATTTAAGAAAAATATAGCAGCCACATAGGGCCCTGTAAAATGCTGATCCATTAGGAATAAGTCTGTGATCTGATCATATCTACATTATGGCCAAATAGGACAACTGAAAGTGGTCTACAGTCTATATTAAGGTATTCGAATATAAACTAAGGAAGAGAGCACAGTTTAGACTGTAAACCCTTTTTATACCACACCCCTTAAATACCATGTCCAGTTTACAAAGTTTGGCAGGTTATGGAAAGCTTTTCTGGGAGTTTTAGGGCCATGTTTTATGCGTTATAACAGTTTTGCTAATGAAGGTGAATAGCCCTTTAAGCCGTTCATTAGCAAAACTGTTATATATTATCAGATGCAAGGAACTGTTAAATGATTATTTACAGACAGTCTAATCATCCCTACTAGGAAGCAGTCAGTCTAGCCACATGATAGACATGATCACACAAGACAGAGTCTGCTTGTTCCTGTTTCTTTGTGACTTTTGAGTGAGTAGCAGTAGCTTTTGGAGACCAGCTTTGAAAAATAACTGCAACTTCACAGTGCTTTTTAAAGGGGTGGTTAATCTTCAAGTTAACTTTTAGTATGTTATTGAATGGCTATTTCTAAGAATCTTTTCAATTGGTCTTTATTATTTATTTTGTTTAGTTTTGTAATTATTTGCCTTCTTCTTCTGACTTTTCCAAGTTTTCAAGTAGGGGTCACTAGCCCCATCTAAAGTCAAATGCTTTTTAGGGTAAGGCACATGGGCAGATTCAGGGATTCACGGCGACAAATCTCCTCTTCTTTGGGCGAAAATCTCCCCGAACTGCCTTCCCCTACCTGAAAAATCGCCAGCGGGATGGCACTCGGATCACTTTGTTTCCGAAGTTGCCTCACAAGGAAACTTTGGGCGACTTCGGAAAAGTGATTTTTCATTCTAGCCGGTGGGAAGGTAGGGGAAGGCAGTTCAAGGAGATTGTCGCCCCGAAGAAGAGGAGATTTGTCACCGGAAGATTTGTTGCCGAATCTGCCTGTGTGCCCTTACCCTTAAAGCTACACATTTATTGTTACTGCTACTTTGTATTACTCATCTTTCTATTCAGGCTCTCTCCTATTCATATTCCAGTCTCCCTTCAATACATGGTTGCTAGGGAAATTTGGACCATAACAACCAGATTGCTGAAAGTGCAAACTGGAGAGCTGCTGAATTAAAAACTAATTAAATCTAAAACAACAAATAATAAAAATGAAAGTCAATTGCAAATTGTCTCAGAATATCACTCTCTACATCATATTAAAATTTAATCTAAAGGTGAACAACCACTTTATTCCTAAACCTGCCACATATGATAACATAATACAATTTTATAAGGGTGGATTTTATTTTTATGTCATTACATTATTATTTTTTGTAATCATTAATTTTAAGTGGTTGTTGTTTGTCTTACAATAGCACTACTAGCATGCCTCACGATGATCATTAGTTGCATCATTTTAGTAAGAATATGAATACTGTCTAGATTACAGAACATAACCAAACTAAACTCATCTTGTGATTATTTTATCATTCTGAAAAAATCCATATACACAGCCATAGGTGTGTACATTGTATGAACATATATATATATTCTTTTCTCATATATTCTTTTATATAGGATACTTAATTATACTTAGCTTCATGGAGGTATTATACAAGAGCTTATCTACAGCCAATTATATTTTATTGTCTTTAATGATATTCTTTGACCTATGATTTGAGTAAGCTCTTATGTGCAGGGCATTCTAAAGACATGTTTATTATGTAACCCTTGTTGTTCAATTATTGTAAGATCCCTTGTTATACATTAAAGGAATTGTTCAGTGTAAAAATAAAAACTGGTTAAACTGTGCAAAATAAAAAAAAAATTCTAATATAGTCAGTTAGGCAAAAATTTAATGTATAAAGGCTGGAGTGACTGGATGTCTAACATAACAGAACACTACTTCCTGCTTTTCAGCTATATTGGTTTACACTGACTGGTTACCCTGGTTTCTAGGCAGTAACCAATCAGTGACTTGAGGGGGCCACATGGGTCATAACTGTTGCTTTTGAATCTGAGCTGAATGCTAAGGTCAATGCAAATTCACTGAACAGTTATGTCCCATGTGGCCACTGACTGACTCAGAGTTATAAAGCTAACAAGCAAGTAGAGTTCTGGCTATTATGTTAGAAATCCAGTCACTCCAGCCTTTATACATTACATTTTGCACAGTCTATCTATTTACCCAGTTTTTATTTTTACACTGAACAATTTTATACAGAAACTTGCTGGTTCTGTATAAATAAGTGATGATGGTAGTGATACATTGATATTTTCCTATATGTGTTGAACCTCCAAAAAAGTTCAGCAACCAGCTGGTCTAGGGACAGCCAAAGCACTATTTGTAAAGGGTGATATTTACCCTTATGTAACCTGGCATGGGATATTGAGCCATAGGACATATTCATAAAGAGGCCACAGCTTGCCAAAGAGACATTTATCAACTCCCTATTCATTTATAGAGAATTTGTAGAGGTGTATTTTATTAAATGTGAACTTCACCTTTATCCATTGATAAATATGACCATAAAAATCCAGTAGTAGTACATAGAAAGCTGTAATATTTCCGTCTGGCAAACTTTGGCAAGTCCTTACTCTGCCAAGGTTTCATGTGTTCAACATAGAATTAAAAAAAACATACTTAAAATTAAATGCCAGACAAAAAAAACCCATAAAAATATGTGTGGAAAATGTTTAGTTTCAGATATCACTTCCCAGGTTCACACTGCTGTACATTTTATACTGTCCCCGTCAGCGTTTGCTGGGCATGGTTTTTGGGAGTGATATATAAGTTCAGAAAAAGTCAGGCAACCTTATTAGAGTTGTAAACCTCGACAACTGTTCAGTCCCTTAAACCATCAAGATTGTACAATGTTCACTGATTGCCTACAGCAGCCTTCACAGAAATGTGCAGCTTCCATGGAATAAGTACATGTTTTCTTTACTAACCCCAACAGCTGCTGCATTTGTTACGTATGAAAATGTTTTCTGTAAATGTCAGATTCACAGATTTCTAGATAAATATGGCCATGTGAGTGACAACGTTTTGTTGTGTTACTGAATGTTACTGAATTTATTGGGTTTTTTTCTACTGCAGGGCGCTTGCATTTGAAAAGGCACCTGCTAGAGCAGGGATCCCCAACCTTTTGAACCCGTGAGCAACATTCAGACATAAAAGGAGTTGGGGAGCAACACTAGAATGAAAAAAATTCTTGGGGTGCCAAATAAGGGCTGTGATTGGCCATTTGGTAGCCCCTGTGTGGATTGTCAACCTACATTGAGACTCTGTTTGGCAGTGCAGCTGGTTTTTATGAAACAAAAACTTGCCTCCAATCCTGGAATTCAAGAATAAGCACCTGCTTTGAGGCCACTGGGAGCAACATACAAGGGGTTGGAGAGCAACATGTTGCTCGCGAGCTACTGGTTGGGGATCACTGTGCTAGAGT
The DNA here is from genome assembly GCF_017654675.1 of Xenopus laevis. Taxonomy (NCBI): domain Eukaryota; kingdom Metazoa; phylum Chordata; class Amphibia; order Anura; family Pipidae; genus Xenopus; species Xenopus laevis. Next base: position 110,072,645 of record NC_054371.1, on the reverse strand, counting down.
AAGGACACCATATACAAGTATAGGATCTTTTATCAACCGGTTATCCAGAAAGAGCCAAACTACAAAAAGCCATTGTACTTATACAATTATTACCTTTTTCTCTGCAATCATAAAACAGTAACTTGTACTTGATCCAAACAAAGATATAATTAATCCTTATTGGAGGCAAAACCAGCCTATTGGGTTTATTTAATTTAATTACATGATTTTCTTGTAGACTTAAAGTATGAAGATCCAAATTACAGAAATATTCATTATCTGAAAACCAACAGGTCCCAAGAATTCTGGATAACAGATCCCATACATCTATATGGTACAGCACCAACACAGTTTACCCCCAAACAGTATTTCTGCGTTTTCAAGTGTATGGGTTGATCTATGGTACACTACATGCACATTCTTTATGCTAGGTAGTATTTAGAGTCGGAAATGTTATAGGTGGACAGAAAGTTGGCAAGAGCCTACAGTATTGTAGATGGTATAAGTTCCTGCAGCACCTTTGTTCATGACCTCTTAAAAAGCCATTAGTGTCATGGATAACCAGGTGCTGACTAGAAGTAAACTGTCTACCGTCATAACAGAGGGTAGCCACCTTCATCCCTTTCATACTGTATACATTTTGAATCAGCAAGCTGCATGACTAATTAGTAAGATCAAGTAACACACACATTGCTGAGCAGTGTAATGCATAAAAACCACACCACACTACATACACTGCATTTAAAAGAATCAATGGGGGTCACTTATAAACAATGGGCAAATTTGCACCTGGGCAGTTACCCATAGCAACCAATCAGATGATTGCTTTCACCGTTCAGCCTGCAGCTGGCTGAGAAAAGCTAATCACTGATTGGTAGCTATGAGTTACTGCCCAGTGTTTATAATAGGGCTCTTACTCATGAGCGTTTTTACCTGCGCTCCCCTGCGTTCCGTTTTTCGGCGTTCAGCCGCAGGGGAGCGCAGGAATAGACGCATTTCATTATTTCAAATGTTGCTGTACTCACACAGGCGCATGTAGGCGCCGAACGCAGGTTGAGACGCAACATGCTGCAGTTTTCCTGCGTTCGGCGCCTACGCGCGCCTGTGTGAGTACAGCCCCATTTTAAATAATGAAATGCGTCTATTCCTGCGCTCCCCTGCGGCTGAACGCCGAAAAACGGAACGCAGGGGAGCGCAGGTAAAAACGCTCATGAGTAAGAGCCAATAAGTATTCTTTATACAGTTTCAACTAACTAATGTTCCATTATATTTAAGAATTTCCCCTAATCAGGGGTAAAATTCTGTTTTGCCCCCAATAAGGATTAATTATATCTTAGCTGGGATCAAATACAAGGTAGTGTTTTATTGTTTACAGAGAAAAAAGAAATAATTTTTTAACATTTGCATCATTTGATTAAAATGGAGTTTATGGGAGATGAGCTTCCCGTAATTTGAATCCTTCTGTATAAAGAATTTCCAGATAATGGATCCCATACATAAAGTGGAATCTGTGTCTCAACACTGCTTGTATCTAAATACTCTTCATTTTCCTTTGGTTTTACTGTAACATTCCTCTGTTTAACTCAGAATATATAATAGCTACTTTTTATTTCTATGATTTTAAATCAAATTCCAGCTATTAACCAGAAACCGCATGATTTCCTATTGTCTCATATCTGGGAAATACCTATAATTTTTTTATTGCACAGTTATGTAGATTTTTGTAATGTAGAAGTGTTGCTGTTTTCTTCTTAGCAGTAAATAGCATGTTATACATATTCATTACAATAATATCCTTTAATCACTTAATTTGTGTATTCATATAATGCAATGAAATCAGTTTCCTTAATAATAATAACTCTTTATACTTCAAATTTCTTTCTGATCTCTTTTGAACTCATTCTTTACTTAACCTCAGATTAAGATTTAAATCACATTGACACTCTCCATGGTATATTCTAGTGGTCAAAAAGCTTTTATTATTTTTTTGGACAGGAATTGTTGTTTATTATTTGTACTGCTATGCCACACTCATTTTTCTGTAAAATGAGTCATTTAGCTGTAAAGTTCAATTTCATAGTCCATGAAAAAGGCTTCTTAGGCTTCCATTACCTGTAGATGTAAGTTTCTCAGTTCAACCCCCCACCCCTTACTATTCACAGTGCCCCTATAGCTCAAAACAAGGATAATATAAGTGTATCAGTCATTCAGCCATAGTCCTGAGGATATGTAGAATTACTAATTATTGTTTGTTGCAAAGTTTACCCTCAGACCCAAATGATCATACATGGAAGTGTGCAGAGTTCAATAGATTACCCTAACCAGTCATCATGCTCCTCTTCCAGCATGCAAACCTCTTCACTTGTTGAAGTCTAAATATGCTGCTGCCCACACAGTTCTGCACATAATTTCAAAAAGAGCCTTGCAGTCTGTTTCTCCCCCACCCCCACACTCATTAGTGCAAGGCACCTCCCAAGGTTCTCCAATCCCACAGAATTCCCTATTACATTCCATTAGATTCCCTGCCTTTAGAGATTTCAACTTTCTTTGAAGACCCACATTTTTCAAGGAGGCCTATCAGACATCTCTTGGCTGCTGCTAATACAATGCAGACCACATCCGTGTCAGGTTCCTTTTATGGTGATCTTTGTAAAAAAATTTGGAAAGCCATACGCCTACATATACTTAAAATAGGAAATAATGGCTGACTGTCAGTCAGCCAGTCTGCGCAGCCAACATCACCCCACAAACTGCCAGTCTGGCAACTCTTACATAGGGTACTAAAATATAGAGGTAAAGCTGTTTCTCTTTACATACCTCTAGTGCATTTTAATTATTACTCATTTGAGTTACAGCTCATTCTCCTTACATTTTAGCATCTCTTAAAGGATAACTATACCCTCCCCCCCAAACAATGTAGGTCTGTATAAAAAGATATTGAATAAAACATATATGTAAAACCCTGCTTTATGTAAATAAACCATTTTCATAATAATATACTTTTTTAGTAGTATGTGCCATTAGGTAATCATAAATAGAAAATTTCCCATTTTAAAAAATTAGGGCCGCCCCTTGGGATCCTAGGATTCACGGTGCATACAAACAAACTATACTTGTTAGGTCACATGAGCCAATTAACAGACAGAGTTCAGTCTTTTGCTTCCACACTTCTTCCTGTTACAGTTAGAGTTGTAGTATTTCTGGTCAGGTGATCTCTGAGGCAGCACACAACAAAATTGGTGGTTCAGAGCAAGAGATGTAAAAGTGCAATATTTACATCTAAATCCTTTTCATCATATATATAGATATATATATATATATATATATATATATATATATATATATATAAGTGGGCGCACCACTATGGTCTGCTTTATTACAGGGATTGTATGTGATGTTAGTGCAACTGAGGAGAATCATTCAGGAATGTCGCTGAGGATGTGCAGGTGTCGGCCTGGAGGGGTTTTTTCTGTGGTGGACCCAGCCTAATAACATTATGTCACTGAGTGGGAGCATATGTGGGAGCTGTCATACTACAAGGTCTAATGAGCTGTAATACAACACTTCTTCCACTCCATGGCTACATAGCAGATGAGGTTGAAAAATGACACATCTATAAAGAAAAACTTATTGTAAATCCTATTGGCTACCTGCTTGGCCACAGTTTCCCAATTGCTTCTAAGTATGGTTTGCTCCTCTTTCCTTGTGATAGATAGGGGCATAAGAATAGGAACAGCAGATCCAGCACCTTTTGGGTATCTATTTCTAGCTGTAATATTTTTACTCAGTTCTCTTCCAGCTTTTCCATCATATGACAAAAAAAACACACATTTGTGGAAAAAGTCATAAGATTAAACTGAGCATTGTGATATCAGGTTTGGGTTTCAAAGCAAATGGAAGTACTATGTTGTTTGCAGTCACAATAATTACTGGGTTTGACTTTAAAAGAAATGAATTAGGATGTGAATTCCTATTTAAAGATATGTATTATGTATTATTTTTTGTGGAGCTTTGTGGAGACTTTGATAACATTTCCTGTTTTACAGGATCAACGACTCAGTAAACCAGCAGGATAGACTGCAGGTCATAGCGGTGAGTATGCATGAATCTGCTTACATAGCTACAGGGTTGTGAAGGAATCGTCATGTTCACATGAGACATTTCTGTTTGCAGGTGGCTTATCTATGCTTACGTTGCTTTCCACATCCTTAGATTTTGGGCCAAAAATATGTTATAAACATATCAACAAACGTTCGAACTTTCAGTGTCTTCAATACAGTTTTCAGTCACATAGACAAAAACAGATTTTTCCATGTTCCCTAGTAATATACAGCTGCTAAAGCAGGTCCCTACTTTTCTTATTGGAATGACATGGAAACTACCGTAATGGTGCTTCCATGCTCAAATTTGAATATGATTTTAATTTTGCTATTTATTAAGCTACCTGAGGACAGAATTAAAGGGGACCCGTCACCCAAAAAAAATATTCAAAATCCGATTTTATCACATTAGTCAAGCAAAATGAACTTTAATTACACTGTATAAATTATTTGAATCTTGTTTCCTTCCATTTGGGAATTCAAAATGATAGCAAGAAGGCAGGAGCCATTTTGTGGACACTGTTTTTAAGGAAAGCCTTGCATCATCTCAAAATCTTGTTTGTGCACCAGAATGGGGGGCCTGATGTCCATCCCCATGCTCTGGCTACACAATTAAATGGTAAAGAGAATGGGGGAATGTGTGGAGAGCAGTGACATCTAGGAAGTGCTGAATGGAAAGTGAAAGTAATTGTCTGCCCCGCCTCTATGCCCATGGCATAGAGGAGGAGCAGACAATATTTGATTGACAGCTGAGATGTTTAAATGAGCTTACAACAGCTATGAATGCTTTAATAAAAAATAGAAATTGGATTTCATGTTTAATTTGAAAAGGACTTTTATTATACAGATTTTTTGTGTCTGGGTGACAGGTCCTCTTTAATAACAAGAAGGTGTAAGTTACCTAAGGACAGAATTAATAACCACAATGTCTTTTGGTATTGAAACCCTCTTACCGGCAGCCACGCAGTCACAAGGCTGCTAGAGAATATTTATAGGTTATATTTATTTCTATTGTAAATGTTTCTGGAAGCCCTATCTGTATTTAAGGAGGTGGAATATATTTTAAGTGTAAATAGGTAGGCAATATGCAAGTCAGCCAGCAGGTGGCACCAACCTCTAAGGTTGGCCTGTAGGGGAATTCCACTTCAGGAGCTTATAAAAGAATGCACAAGCTAGGCCAGTGATCCCCAACTTTTTTTTTTTTTTACTTGTGAGCCACGTTCAAATGTAAAAAGAGTTGGGGAGCAACACAAGCATTAAAAAAGTTCCTGGGATGTCTTATGTGGGTTGGCAGCCTACAGGAGGCTCTTTTTGGCTATATACCTGTTTTTTATGCAACCAAAAAATAAGAACCTGCTTTGAGTATTCACTATATAACTGATAACTCAACAATGAATTTAGTGATCAGGTCTACCCCTGTTTAATATATGAAAGGCTGTATAATAAAGTATGCCTTGGTTTATCACATCGACATGTGACATGCCTAATTTTTGCAGCAAAGGCCTACCCTATCTGTTCTGTGACTGCTAGTCAAAGCAGATACAGAACAGAAAGAAGTATGGTGTCTATAGTAGGCTTAGAATAGCTATAAAATATCACTGCTCTTGTGCCATCAGCAAGTGCATACAAAAGGCAGAATTCATAAAGGTTCTAAAAGGTGCCTTTGCCAATTCAATATTCAAAATGATGTCATGTACCAATAGCGGCATTCAACGAGAAATATTCATTGTTGGTGTGGTTTGGAGTGTAACACATTTTTCCTATAATAACATATCTTTTTTTTCGGTTGAAAAAAGACACATCCATCAAGTTCAACCTTTAAACTCTTTTTTAACCTGCCTCTTTTTTAACCAACTTGCTAGCTGATCCAGAGGAAGGCAAAAAAAAAGGGGGGAAAAATCCTTCCTGACTCAAAAATGGCAATCAGACCTGTCCCTATCAGTTTAGGACAGTCTAAATTCAGACACCCAAATGGGTTTAGGGTTCAACACAATGTTCCCTTTAATTCCTTCTTGACAATGTGCAAGAAAAAAAAAACTTTTAAACTCTTTTAAAATTTTTTTAAAACTGTGGGCTCAGGTCAGAATTAATAAAAAAAAAATTGTGTTCAATTTGTTGTGTGCGTTTGCCGTAATATCTGCGCGCGCTCTTGGAGAAAGAGGTAGTTAGGTAGCCAGCAAGGACTGCTTGTGTCCCTCAAGTACTTCCTCCTTTTCGGGACACAAGCAGTCCTTGCTGGCTACCTAACTACCTCTTTCTCCAAGAGCGGTTGGTTCAACCCATGTAAAACTAACTGATTATGCTGTTGCAGTCTGTGGCAGACATTACTATTTTCCTATGTGACACATTCAGGAAAAAATACCCCCGACTATCCCCCAATCCAATAGAGGTAGAGGCCTTATGTACCATTAAAAGTAATGAAATAATTGGAAATGCTCATTTACACACAGTCTTGCATGCACCCAGGTGGTCATACAACTTTTATCCTGACATTAATTCTCATTTAAGGAGAAACGTAGGCGACAAGTGGAGATTGAGAATAAGAGACGTCAACTGGAAGATGACAGAAGACAGCTGCAACATCTTAAGGTAAATTACATATTTTTTACACCCATTTATTGCAGTTTACATTTTAAATAAAAAAAAGTGTATGATAAAATAATTCTAAATAAGAAAAAAATATCTGCATTATGTATAACCCTGGACTATTAACATTAATTAAACAAATAATATTCTGTAAATATTGATTTTCTTATATGAATGATGCAGCTGTCTGTAGACTTCCATACTGTAGCCTATATTTTGTGCACTATCTCTAACATTCCATTTACATGCCAGAGCTCTTCAGCAATGTACAATCAGTGCTGTACAGTCCACATTTCTTGTTTCCTGTTAATCAATGTGACCTGCAATCCCACTTGATGGAATTTGACTGGCACACAAAAGATTAAGAGGCAGATTTATCAAGGGTCGAATTGAAAATTCAAATTTGAATTTTTCTGTTTTTTTTATGGCCAAAACTGTCAAATTTGACATTTGAATTGTTCAAATTTGATTTGAGTTTTTTTAAAAATTTAAATTAAATTTTAAAGATTTATCATACTCTGGCCCTTACAGAACTTAAACTCGACTATTCATCACCTAAAACCTGCTGTATTCAGTTTAGGAAATTAGATTTTTAAAATAAATTTTGATAGACTTTGTATAGACTTTGTCTCCTAATTATTTGTTTTTATATTTAATTATCTATGTGCACAGTACTTTCCAGCACTGAAAACTTTTTTGTCCCTTTTTTTTTATATAGTCCAAAGCTTTACGAGAAAGATGGCTCCTGGAGGGTGCTCCAGCTTCCACCCCTGAGGAGGATGAGGCAACAAGGAGACAAATGCAAGAAGATGAGCTAAGGACCCGAGAACTGGAAGACAACATTCAAAGGTACACAGTGTTGAGTAGAGATGTAAAGGATTTAGGTTACAATATAGAAATTACTAGGGTCATAAATTGAATGAGTCTTATAGGAAATATACAAGAACTGACAACATTGAGCAGTTGCATTTTTCATTCCTCTGGTGGTTAGAGGTCAGTAGCAGCACTAAACTTCTACTGATCTGGAGAATCCCTGAACTTTTTTAACACATTCATTCAAAGTTGGTAATTTTATTTAAAAAAAAATCTGTAAAGCTATTAAGGATAATGATTTGCAAATATGAATTTATTTCTTTTTTTACAATTTTACAAGCAGGAACAGCTATTACCACTCTCAAAAAGGAACAATGGTTGATAAATTAGCCTTTGTGTTTGCTAATGTTGCTTTCTGATAAATATTTCCTCTATCCAGCTTCCACCATACTTTTAACACTGCCCTATGCCCTAATTTTTATTTCCTATTGCCACAATTTCTCCTCTGGAAACTGGTTTCCCCATATTATTGAACATTTATCTCCCCTACTCCTTTGCCATGATTCCCCTTCTGCTCTCTCACTTTGCAATTTCCACTCTCTACAGACTGGAGACAGAGTTGGAGCTACTTGAGAGTGGCTTGTCAAGCACATCTACCAAAGAGAGCCTGGCAGAGGAAGAGATTCTGAAGAGCCACAAGGTCAGTATTTACCTACTACTACTACTACTACTACTACTCAAGTGTATGATGATTTAGTAGCTCTTGCCAGAATCTGTTAGTCTACATATGGTTTGAAATTGAATGTACAGGTTGGCTTTGAGGATGAAAGGATGTTGGAACACACAGAAAATGTTTTAACAGCACTCAATTATTTTTAACGTCAGGATTTACTAAACTTGTTTTTTTTACCTATACCACCAGTTTCCGTACCTCTGCCCAGGATTTCTATAATGCTGTATGTTTATGACTTATGGTAGCAGAATACACAAGAATTTTAAAGGGATACTGTCATGGGAAAAAATGTTTTTCAAAATGAATCAGTTAATAGTAATGTTCGAGCAGAATTCTGCACTGAAATCCATTTCTCAAAAGAGCAGATTTTGTTATATTCAATTCAATTGAAATCTGCCATGGGGCTAGACATATTGTCAATTTCCCAGCTGCCCCAAGTCATATTTCTTGTACTCTGATATGCTTCAATCACTCTTTACTGCTGTACTGCAAGTTGGAGTGATATCAACCCCCCTCCCATTTCCCCCCCACCAGCAGCCAAACAAAAGAACAATGGGAAGGTAACCAGATAGCAGCTACCTAACACAAGATAACAGCTGCCTGGTAGATCTAAGAACAACACTCAATAGTAAAAACCCATGTCTCACTAAGACACATTCAGTTACATTGAGAAGGAAAAACAGCAGCCTGCCAGAAAGCATTTCTCTCCTAAAGTGCAGGCACAAGTCACATGACCAGGGACAGCTGGGAAATTGACAAAATGTCTAGCCCCATGTCAGATTTCAAAATTGAATATATAAAGAAATCTGTTCTTTTGAGAAATGGATTTCAGTGCAGAATTCTGCTGGAGTAGCACTATTAACTGATGCATTTTGGGAAAAAAAATGTTTTCCGATGACAGAATCCCTTTAACACCTTGTTCCTATAAATGCTGTGCAGTTCCCTGCACATTTTCTATACCTCTAGTTCCCATGGGTGATGGACAATGTCAAAAGTATTTCTAGCCTATCAAATCATCAGACTACTACTCAAAAACATCCAGTAGGCTGCATACCCAGTGCATCCTTTGAACTAGTATGAGGACTGGGAGCCAGGGATTGAAGTGCTAGGCGGAGAGAATGAAGTCAGGTAAAACTAGGATAGGTGTTGATCACATGCCAGCTATGAAACTCTCTTTTGTAAATCCAAGAAAGCAATTTTACACAATGACTAGAGTATAATGAAGAGGCTCCACACTTTACTGAGTAAAAGATATAATAGATTTTGACTGAGCCGCCAATTACTCTAAGGCTAGGGCCACACGGCGCGATTTTGCCGCGATTCTGCGCTGGGCGAGTTGCGAGTCGCTGCGGTTTTTAAGCCGAAATAGCTTTGTTAACTTTGGCGCTGGCGTCAATGCAAATCGCGGCGAAATCGCTGCTCTAATTCACACGCGGCGATTCGTTTTCTATTGTCGCCCGAAGTTGCCTCGCTGGGCGTTTCCGGGCGACAGTAGAAAAAGAATCGCCGCGTGTGAATTAGCGCAGCGATTTCGCCGCGATTTGCATTGACGCCAGCGCCAAAGTTAACAAAGCTATTTCGGCTTAAAAACCGCAGCGACTCGCAACTCGCAACTCGCCCAGCGCAGAATCGCGGCGAAATCGCGCCGTTGTGGCCTTAGCCTAAGAAGAAATGTTATTTTTAAGTCTTGTAGGATAGTGGAAACTTTTCTGTTAACTGTCTGACAAATAGAGCAGCACCCATTCCCTCTTTAAATAAGCATGTAAAAAGGATATTGTGCAGACGTCATTCACCAATCAAAATTTCATGCAAGTTGAAAATGGCAGGTGTATTGATCAAGTACATTCAGGCTAATATTCAGCACTAAGTAAATTTGCACCTGGGCTGTAACCCGCAGTAGCCAATGAGTGATTAGCTTTTTTTCAGCCAGCTGCAGGTAGAAAATGGATGCAAATATTTTTTGGTTGCCATGGGTTATAGCCCGGGTTGAGAAACCCATTTTTGATAAATGACAAGTGAGCAACCCCAATTTAACCCAAATGTTATTCCTGCATAGGTATAGATGCACAATGTTTCAGTGGTAATTTTAGTTCTCCATGATGTAATTTAACTATGTTTATACAAACTTAAAATGTATACTGTATAATGTACTTTACTGGAGTACATTTGATGTATTCCATCTTGTAGATGGCTGCATTATTTGGCTAATTTTCTTTGGAATGTAATTGCCATGAATTTTGTCTTTTGAAACATTCACCAAATTATTGTGCCACAATGTGGGCATTAGTGCTCTGGGACTGCATTTGGAACCAGGTACCCATTCCTAAACAACTGCAATAAAGAACCATCCTCTTGTTTATATGGAAATTAATAGATGGCATGATTTGAAATCTTAATGATCACTAGGGAGTCTTAAAAATGGGGAAAAAAGCCAGGGTTGACTTAAACTATTCAGGATTATATACAGGCCATGTGTGACTGATAGAAATGACATTTACATTGCAGAAAAAGAGGCTGCGCAACACTTGCATTTATGTAGGGGGAATACATCATTTATTATGCAAGTATGTAACTGCACAATCAACATTTTGGGGACAAGGCTTCCCTATTGGGCAATGGGGATATTAAAAAGAGGATAGTAAAGAGAAGCTGTATACCCTACAAAATACACAGAAGTCTATCCTAGGATTTCCTTTTCTGTTATTGACATAATATTATAATATAATCCACTATTTACCCCAATTGTGTCCCAATCATTGGCTTAGTGAATCGTAACATAAATGTGAATTTTCTTTGCATGTATAAACAGCAGAGGAATTATAGAACACACATACAAAATGCAATGGTATGCCTTGTTGCAAGTTTTAACAGTGTGTTGTCCACAAAAAAAAAACTTACTGACTCTGCACCTTTAAAAGAAAACTATACCCCCAACAATGTAGGTCTCTATAAAAATAAATTGCATTAAACAGCTAGCTCATATGTAAAACCTTGCTTTATGTAAATAAACCATTTTCATAATAAAATACTTTTTTAGTAGTATGTGCCATTGGGTAATTATAAATAGAAAATTGCTATTTTAAAAAATAAGGGCCGCCCCCTGGGATCATAGGATTCACTGTGCACACAACCAAACAAACTATACAGGTTAGGTCACATGAGCCAATAACAGACTGAGTTCTGTCTTTTGCTTCCATACTTCTTCCTGTTACAGTTAGAGTTGTAGTATTTCTGGTCAGGTGATCTCTGAGACAGCACAGAGACCATCACAAAATGGTGGTTCAAGGCAAGAGATGTAAAACCGCAATAGTTACTTAAATATATACCAGTTTGGTAAGATTCTTTAATATGTCACTTAATTTTATATAAACTATCAGTATTTATTTTGGGGGTATAGTTTTCCTTGACAGCTTACCACTTGCCATGATCTCAGATCAAGGCCCACAAAGATGTGACTTGCTGCAGGGCATATCATTGCATTTTGTTTGTGGGTCCTGACAGAACAGAAACAGATATATGACAAATGGCAGCAGCAAATGCTAACCTAATATTTTCCTTATGTAAGGTCACCCCAATTTTTTTTTTGCCACTCTAATAAGATACCTACTCAGCAGAAGCAGGGAGATTAAACTGGGTACCAGCACCAGTATAGTTTACCATTATCATAACAAACTTTCACTTCAGTGTGGGGGATCTCCGATTGGCTCCAGACATCACGTGTCTTAGAATCCGGGTTCCTGGCTTAGGAAATTTCATCTACATTACACATGCGGATATATTCAACACGATTTCAAATTTAAAAAATATGTTACTTTATTGGTTCCATTAAAATTTGTTAGCTTCGGTACAGTGCATGACAATCACCACTGACGCGTTTCATGCCCTATGGCACGTCCTCTGAGGAAGTGCCATAGGGCATGAAACGCGTCAGTGGTGATTGTCATGCACTGTACCAAAGCTAACAAATTGTAATGGAACCAATAAGGTAACATATTTTTTAAATTTGAAATTGTGTTGAATATATCTGCATGTGTGATGTTTACCATTATCATGTTCATTTATTCATGTGGCATACTAGAGGCAATTATTATTATTATCATATATTTATAAAGTGACAACATATTCCACAGTGCTGTACAATAAATGGCTGCATATACAGAACATACAGATTAACCTTCAAAACCAATAACCAGTACGAGGTAAAGAGGGCCCTGCCCAAAAGAGCTTACAAGGCCATGGATTTATTTCCCATACACATTATGACTCCCTTTCATACTCCATTTGCCTATGTCATCTGTGGCATTAGCAGTTTCTTTGCCTATGGATGACTTGCGTGTGGTAGCAGTTGTGCGTGCATATATTTAAAGATGTGCAAGATACACACCCCCATATGTCAAACACAATGTGAAAAGCTTGTGCTAAGGAGTAGAATCACTACCCCACCTTGTGGCTACGAGGAATAATACAATAAATTTTAAAGGTGACATCCACCCAAACAATATTTATTTTCAAATAATAAAATAAATTTGTAAGCTGCCTTCAGTTGCGATTTAATTAAATATTTATTACGTTATTAAATATATTTAAAGCAGGATCTGTATTATTTTGCTAATTTATTTACTGCTTTCTTGCCGCAAGGCACTGTGGGAATTATAGTTGTGACTGGAGTAGAACTTGCTACTGATACAATATTACATCACCGGTGCCTCGAGCCAGAACCAGCCATTGAAGATATTGCATTAATGTATTTGACAAAAATGATTACAAGTTAAAGTTTATACTAGGATGGCAGTAATCTTCTTCTGTTTCTTTCCAGACCTCCCTGAACACAACCAAGGGTAAGTTCCCATCTGTTCTGACTGATTTTGTTTAGTATGAATGATTGCTCTTTGTGTTTATGGTGTGGCTTATGGTACTTATGATAATTTACTTTTACCTCCTCAGGTCAAGATATTTCAGTATCCCCAGGTCACAAGACAGAAAGCCCAGACATGATGAGAGCGGGTAAGGTGGCTAGTTAAGTGCAGCTTGCTCACTGCTAGGGGTGGGGATCTAATCCCATCTCACCCTGCACTGGGCATTGCTTGGCTTCTAAAGCATCAAGAAAAGAGGCATGGCTGTTCTGTCCCTGCTTATTTAATGACTCCTCAGCAGAAATACACTGAGCTAGATTTACAAATACTGTATAATTCCTCTGTGAATTTCACCTAGATAAATATCTGTTTGTGTTTGTTTTGCTGACTCACATTTAAAAATACAGTTATCTGTATTTTAGATTCTCTTTTTTGTTCTGTGAGCTTTATGTGTGTACCCTTGTGTACTTTTATATGTGAATCTCCTTTAGAATATTGAAAACATACAAAACATTTTGTGGTATTTAGTAAATCTAGGCCTATGCATAAAAGATGTTCTGTACCAGAAACGTTTTCGCATGTAGGCAAGGCCATTATCAGTGATATTGTGCAGAGCTGTGGAGTATTTGCACAAATAATATTCCCAGTATTGCAAGCACATCACAGTGGTATAACCTCAGACTGTTATTGCACAAAAGACAGTCTGACTCTTCCTCTTTTATGCCCTGTAATACTCTCAGCATGAACAATCGTCTCTCTCTCTCTAGAACAGAGGAGACTGAGGAAAGTAGCTGCCCGCTCCCTGCTAACTCCTTGCTTCACTCCCCTTCACACTGCCTGCACATGCTTGCTGCCGCTCTTTTGGGGCGGTGGGAGGGATTGAGCACCAAGAGGTTTAATGTCACTGTCATGTTTGTGTCCCAGCCATGTATTCTGTGGAGATTACAGTAGAGAAGGACAGAATCACAGGGGAGACTAAAATCCTCTCCAGCAACACTGTGCTCCCCAAAGAGTACCCCCCGCAGGGGGTCAAGGTTTATGAAGATGAACAGAAAGGTAGGGTCAGCTGGTGAGGTCAGGATTTCCTGTAGACAACTTACAAAACATGTAGCTATGGGTATTTTCACAAATGTGCACTGACCACGCAGTTGCCTTGGTTTTAAAACTACACTCGTCTGCTAACATCTAATTGTTCTGCTCTTCATTCAGTGAGGAGGAAAATCCAGTCTGCTGACTGATTGAGTTTTCTCTAACTTTCTAAAATCTTCAGTCAGACACACTGGTCTGTTCTTGCTGGATTCAGGAGTCACCCTGAGGGTGTTGCAAGGGATTTACAGCAATGTGTGTAGTTTTTTTTCATAGTCCTTATTATATCATTAATACATATATGATTGTTCACTCATTGTTCACTTACACACACTCATAATAAAGGTTTTCATTTTTTTCTGTTATTTTGTTACATATTGTTCAAGTGTTTTTTCGATATACTAATTCACTCACACATCTGACTTCTTTATTTTCATTCTACTTGCCATGCCCATACCATTTTTGTCAACCATTCTTCATTTTTTTAGTTGCTTGCTTCACTCTCACTCATGTTGTCTCTCTTCTCCCTGCAGTAGTGCATGCGGTGAGGTCGGAGGCTGATGCACCAAATAATGCCGTACATGCACTAAGCTTGGTGGAAGTTGAAGATCTCATCCATAAGGCAGAGGAGGCCACTCTCAGTGAGATTTCACTGATTTCTGATGACAAGCCTACCATTCAGCGTGCCTCTCCTCGGAAGGAGATTCCTGGAGTTCAGTCACGGCCTCCACAGACTCCTCCAGAGCCAGAGGCTCCAGTCACTATGATCTTCATGGGCTACCAGAATGTGGAGGATGAAAATGAAACTAAAAAGGTCTTGGGCATGGAGGAAGCCATCACGGCTGAACTGGTAGTCATCAGTGATGGGGACCCCCAAACTGCAACCGAAGACGTGGACCTTCCTGAAAAAATCCAGCATCCTCCTAATGGAGCCCCATCTGAAACCCCCACAAAGGTGGAAAAGCCAGAGGTCAATGACACAGCAGCTCCCAAAAGTGTGGAGCAAGATCTGACCATGAAGAAACAGAGGTGCAAATGCTGTAGTGTGATGTAAAGAGAGAGGTGGAGGAGAATGTTGCTATTTCTGCACCCACTCAAATATGAAGCCTGAAAGAAGGTTTTTCCTTTCACCAGAAACCTCATAGGAAGGGTTGCTCCTTCCTCCGCCTTTAGCAATTTGAAAGAGGACAGTACTCACACTTCCCATGAAAGCATTGCTGGAGTTCTCTAATCCACAAAAGAAGGTTAACTTCGATATATATATCTTTTTTAATGGAGGTCCCTTTGTCAGTCCCAAAGAAATTCAATAGGAATCAAACCACCCATGTCCCTCTCATAAGCAACTATCAGTCTTTCCTCCAGACTGCAAATGGTGCATCCATTCCCCAAATTAAGATAGGTAAACTTCTCAGCCTACACCTTAAATGTTAATTAAGTGGTCCCTTTTTCCTCCAGTTCCCTACCTGTGATATTATTCAGTGTTCTATTGTGATCCTCCCTACCATGATAAATATGCAGCTGTTTCAATTTATATCCAGAAAATAACTGCCATTGTAGAAAGTATTATCTCAAAAGATTACATTTCCTGAATTCCAACCCATGAACCTGCAACTCTTCCTCTGTCCAGGGCTTAAATAATCTTCCTTTAACCAAAGCCCTCACCTCAAGTTACCAACTTTAATTCAGAAAACATTTGCAATGCCTGTTTCATTCTATAAGATTGCTTTGTCAGAATTGTGCACAGTAGAAGGGTCATAGAACTGAGTATCTGGTCTATCAAAATTCATAGAATGTTGTGGTCATCTCAGTATTTGAATATCAAACAGCTTTTGCTCTAACACCCATGCTCTGTACAGCAATTCAATAATGGAGTTGGAAATGATTTTCTGATTCAAAAATGTTTTGGCAATGCTTGTTAAAACTGGCCATGTGAACTTTACAACTGGAAGAGGAACAATTTTAGCTGAATTCTACAACAGATGCAACCCAGAAAGTACCCCTACAAACTGTCATATTGAAAAGGACATGAGACGTATACCTGCTCTTTCGTTAAAAAAACCTGAAACAGTAGTAAAGAATGATTGGATTGACCGGTATTACTCAATACTGAAGCATATATGCAGCAAATATTATTGTATCCCTTGGTGTGTAACAATACAACTGTGCAGCCTGTGTTAGCGTGAATCTGTCACCGTGATCACCTTCAGATAATGTGAGGTCCTGTGCAAATAGTTATGTGCGTTAAATAGAGGCCACATATTCCATCAGCTGCATATCCTCCAATACAGTAGCACAATACATGGTTTAAGAATTTCACATAATTTGCACTGCAGTCACTTATTTCAATATGTCATGTGTGCAGGAGAGTAACTGTAAGAATGGGCTGTAAAGAAAAACCTAGTACAAATATCTATGTATTAATTCACCAACCAATACAATGTGCTTTTTGGATTTTTTTGATCAATTGTGAGTGACAGATTAACTTTAGCAATGCTACATGCCTTTATAGTAACATTATTTTGCATTCTGTAATACCCCAGTGTTATGTTTTGCATATTAACTAACATGGTATATTGTCTTTGGAGTGATATCAGTCACCTAAATATAGCTGGCGACTGCTAGGCAGAAGAAACTCAATTTATACTTTAGGAAAGACTTAACATGTGCTGTTCAGATTGTGAGGAATATATACACAAGCTAGGTACAGACTAGGCATAGATCCATGCATCATGGGCTTTAAAGAGGTCATCCAGCAATGCATGTGACCTGAAGAAAAAAATCTGTTGCAGTAGAGGGCAAAGCTTAAATGCAACGGGAAACGTTACCAGGTGTCTTAATGTGACATGAATTTGCAAGTTTCAGCTCCATTCCTGGCATACACCATCTATTGCTTAATGTGTGTAAAGTGTGTAATGAGTTATTTTCTTGTGTTCAGGCCATATGCTAGCTATTGGACTAGCATTATGTAGAAATCAAATTTCGCTGCCTACTAGTCGCTTGGGTGCTTTTGGGTGACAAGTTTACATTAACAAAATTTTATTGCAGCAAGTAGGTTGTGAGAGTGCCTTGTGGATGTCTTGTATTTTAAAATTCTTGGCTACTGGACGTGAATGCAGCATGCTGCAAAGCATTGTTATAATATGTGTGGAGCGGTCCTGTGGGTCTTTTTGGAGTTCTATTGACCCCTATATGCTGATGGCCCTCATGTGATGACTTGAAGCTGACCCGGGCTGACGTTCTGTCACTAAGAGTGAATATAATGCTGGAAGCTGTAGGGCTGCGAGGCCCAGGCTGGACATTCATATCTGTGCCTCTGGATTTCCCTGCCTGTTACTAACCCTCATTTGATCCTATTTCCAAGATTCAGACCAATTCATTGTAAAAAATATCTCAGTAAGTAAATAAACTGTGTCATTTAGTCCCATGACTGCAGCGTGCTCTATCTGCTGACCAAAACATATTAAATGAAAACAGACTGACACAAAAGGAGACTGAATGCAAATGGCTAGGGGTTTCTAGCCTAGATTAAGGTCTTTGACTGACATTATTAAAGCCCTTACTCAGAATTTTATCGCTGATATTTATGATTTATGGTGGCAAATTTAAATTAGATATTATATATATATTATATATATATATATATATATATATATATATATATATATATATATATATATATATATATATATATATATATATAAATGCAAGATAAGGAAACGTACTACTGGGAATTTCGCAAAATCACACTGTTTATTCCATGTTTGTTTATATATATATATATATATATATATATATATATATATATATATATTTTTTTTTTTTTTTTTTTTTTTGTCCAGGGAACATATCGGCACTCACGAAAAAAAAATCATTTGAATTCCCGGGTGCAAGTCACAAAACGTATTTATATGAACCACTGTTGTAAGAGACCGCACTCTCAGGACTTGTATAACAATTTTTAATAACTTATTAAAGGCAAAAAACAAACGTTTCGGCTGGGACACCAGCCTTTGAGAAAGACTGGTGTTCCAGCCGAAATGTACGTTTTTTGACTTTAATAAATTATTGAAAATTGGTATATATAGCAAGTCCTGAGAGTGCGGTCTCTTAGTGGTTAACCAAAACTATACTTTGTCATTGAAGATGCCCCCAGTAGCTTCCCTTCTTTTTTTCTGAAAATGGCCTGGGCTGCTGTCACTTACCTGATACCTACAGTATATACTATATGTTCAATATAAAACTCATGATACAAGGCTGATAAGTGAATAATACAAATTCTCATTACATGGTAGCTCAGAAACCAGTGCAATTTGCACCAAAATTAAGCTCTGTAGCATCAGCTTATATGACAGGCAAACCTAATTTTCTGCTTTATGATTTGCAACTATCCCTAAGCTTAGCAGGGTCATCGACTCTGTCCTGTGCACAGCCTTGAAGGCTTGGATCCTTAATGTTACAGAGATGCTAAACCGTAGGCAGGCGCAGTAAGTTCAGTACATAAAATACATTTCAACGCATATTAATTTTTTCATTCTCATATTAAACATGCATGCATTCTCATAGAACATATCAATTACTCCGACTAGATATCCCACTCATAGGATGGTAGCCGGTTGCATCATACTACCTGCTTATCTTGAATCTTGTGGACCTACATAGCAAATACAAATTAAAGAACAAAGGAGAAGTAAAACCTCAATGATACGTTTCCCTTTTGCCGATCGCTTTCCGCGGTTCCTCAACTGCATCTTCAACTCAGTACAACTTTATTCAATGCTTGAAGCTATAGGGAAAAACAATTACAGCACAACCTTGTGCAATACCATAAATTGCATTAACGTATCACCCATGTGTGATAAGTTCACTATTCTTGTGACCAAAACCATAAATGGTTAAGTGTTCAATATTTTCTTGCCTTTAAAGGAGTGGTTCACCTTTACGTTAACTTATAGTATGTTATAGAATGGCCATTTCTAAGCAACTTTAATTGGCCTTCATTTTTTCTTTTTTTTTTTTTTATAGTTTTTGAATTATTTACTGCTGCCTTCTGACTCATTCCAGGTTTCAAATGGGTGTGACTGACCAATGTCTAGTAGCAGGGCTGAGCCAATCTATTTTGGCACCCTAGGCAAGTGCTTCAGTTGGCTCCCACCCTCCAGTCACACTGTCACATTACAGGCAGTCTCATCACCAATAACCAACTCTGTTACTGCATGACTGGCCCTGATAAAACCCTCTACTCAAGATGTTGAATCAAGAGACATCTAAATAGATATGGCTTGTATAAAGAAAAATGTCACGCTTTTTAATTGTTACATCCTTCTCTCCTGCCTCATGCTACCTTTCTCTGACAAACCTTTGCAATTGAGTTCCATTCTGCTCTTTACAGAGGAAAAACTTGTCGTAGCCACATTATTATTTTTGTATTGGTGTTGAAGGAAATTTTGAGGGAGGAGTCTTTCCTAGGTGAGCTAATGTCTCTTATGCCAACTGCTCAATGAAACATTATGTTGCACACACTGACTGTAGAATAGCTTTTAAGTCAGATGCACAGCCTTGATTTAAAAAAAATACACTCGTACTCCTCCCCTCGAGATTCTCCCTTAACTTTAACAGGCTGCAATATCTTTTATAGATAAATCACCTTTTCGGTGCAAGCCACAACAGAGCACCAAGTCCTGCAGCTTATCCCACCACCAGCATCTGTATGAATGATTTAAGCACACGCTCACCAACAGAGCATGCGCCAACCAGGGTCAGGGAGCATCAGATAAGGTAAAGACCAGGAGGGAGTGGAGGAGCAAAAGCTCAAAAGCACTAAACGCCCTTTAGTAAAGGGTAACAATTTAAAGAATTTTTACCCTTCACAATAAAAATGGTTAAAATCCATATAACCCACTGTATAAAAGAAAAAGACAATGAAATCCCCCCTGAAAAGTGTACCCCTCTGTGATTGCACCCTAGGCAGGTACCTACTCTGCCTAACCCTAGTTCCGGCCCTGTCTAGTATAGTCAGCAATTTACTAGATTAACTTTCAAGGCAGCATATCAATATATAGAATTGTAGCACCCTATTATTTAAAAAACAGATTACTTCCTTTCTGCAGAGATATTAACAAACAGTAGCATACAGGTGGCCCCTGTATGGCCAGCTTTTTATATATAGAGAGAGAGAGAGAGTAGAACATGTATAGGATCTGTTATCCAGAAACCCATTATCCAGAAAGCTTCAAATTACAGAATGGCCATGTCCCATAGAATTCATTTTATCCAAATAGTCCAATTTTTTTTAAAAAAATTCTCTGTAATAACAAAACAGTACCTTGCACTTGATCCAAACTAAGATATAATTAATCATTATTGGAGGCAAAACCAGCCTATTGGGTTTATTACATGTTTACATGATTTTCTTGTAGAGTTAAGGTATGAAGATCCAAATTACAGAATGCTGTTATCTGGAAAACGCCAGGTCCCATGCATTCTGGATAACAGGTCCCATACCTGTATATTAAAAAAAAGGATGTACTAATTTAGAAAATTTCTACTTGTTTTCAGTAATTTAAAGGGGTGGTAGCATGTTATACAATGGCCAATTCTAAGCAACTTTTCAGTTGGTTGTCATTATTTATTTTAATTGTTTTGAAAGTAATTGTGTCCAAATTGTTAGAAGCAAGAGGCCCACTGACACCTTGGCCCACCGGGAGTTATCCTGGTATCCAGGTGGGCCAGTCCGACACTGCCCAGACTCGGGTTAACTAGAATACTAATCTCACGTACTGTAAGTACCACTTGAATGATTCCAATGTTTGCCTGCTGTTGCACAAGTCAGTATAAGCGCACTTCACAACCGACAATGGAACTGAGAGAAGCCAAACTCTATAATACAAATGGAATTCTATATGATTACAATTCATTTGTTACCAAATATTGTGCCATTCAGCATTCAGTCTGCCAATTATAGACACTAGTGCTACAGTGTAAATCACAGGTTTCTGGCTCAGTTTATGAAACCTGTTGTTGAAGGGCATGCTGAAAAATCTCTTCCTGATCCTTCCCCTACCATCCCTGTCCTGACGTTTCCACACTGCCAGGTCCTGTCCGCAACAAGCTCCTGTCCGGCTTCTGCCTAATAAAAGTACATCTGTCATCAGCAACATTTGTGCCAGTGCATTCCCTCTGTCAGAATCTCTAGCAATTGTCCCGTTATACTGTGGACCAAGCAGCAGGCACACCAGTCGTCAATTATTCACCCTATCCTCACACTGGCATGGCCACAGCCTTATGGATATCTTGCACAATGCAGAGGTTCAGGTGAGATTTTCTTTAGTGTCTTACCTTATGTGTCGAGAGATGGGACAAAATGTATAAAAGTATCAGTGCTCCATATGTATAAACAAGAACTTAACATAGTACATGTATGCGACCAATTATACATGATGCTCAGGACCTGGAGTTTTCCAGATAAGGGATCTTTCCATAATTTGGATTACTATACCAAAAAAAATAATACTAAAAAATGATTTTACCTTTACATGAACCCAATAGAATTGTTCTGCCTCCAATAAGGATAAATTATATCTTAGTTTGGATCAAGTACAAGGTACTGTTTTATTATTACAGAGAAAAGGGGAGCTATTTTTAAAAGCGTGACTTATTTATTTAAAATAGAGTCAATGGGAGATGGCCTTCCTGTTCAGAGCTTTCTGGATAATGGGTTTCTGGATAATGGATCCTATACCTGTACTCAGAATGCTCAGAATTGCTTATAAATATGGAAAATTACTTTCGACCAAGATTATCTCCACAAATTAATTTGACCCATGGTGACATTTTTGTATTCAACAAGGGTGAGCTGGAATCAAAAATAGAAATAATTAACATGAAGTCAGTACTAAGGCAGTAAAAATTGGAGTGGGGCTTTAGACCAATGGAAGACTAAAGCAGGCCATAAACGCAAAGATTCAATCGTACGAATCAAGGTACGATCGGACTTTCCCATCTCCCGACCTGCCACTAACCATTCAGATCAAAGTCTTACCAGTCAGATCAAATAAAGTAGTAAAAGAACAGTTCAGCCAATGTACTACCTCTGACAGCAATCGTACTATAGTTATGACTGACAAAGCTAGTGACAGTCTCCCACTGAAAATCGTATGATCGGCAATACACGCAGAGATATTATCGGCAGCCGACAGAAATTTTCTAACCTGTTCCGATCGACCAAACGACTGATCTCGGCCGGACAAAAAATGTCGGGACTCTGCACACACCGTCGAAAATCGTACAATCAGATCGTTGCGTCTATGGCCAGCTTAAAGGTGGCCATACACGGGCAGATTAAAGCTGCCGATATCTGTCCTTTAGACCGATTCGGCAGTTTATATGCCTATGTATGGGGGTTCTCGACTGTTTCTTCCGATCGATATCAGGCCAACAATTGGCCAGATATTGATCGGTCAAGTTTAATTTTTTGTACGATCCAGGACCGCATCGGCTAGTTGATGCGGTACTGCGACCTGTCGGAGCCCATTCGTAGTATTGTAATCTGATCGTTTGGCCCCAGGGCCGAACGTTCGGATTCATCCGATATTTCCCAGCCGTTAGTGGGCATATTCGGTTAAGATCCACTCGTTTGGCAACCTTGCCAAACGAGCGGATCTTATAGTGTATGGCCACCTTAACAGTTTTATCTGTTATTCTATGCATACAGATACAAACAATATGCAGAATGTTCCCTCTGGGTATGGCTGATTTACAGCTCCCATTAGCAGTCTAGCTGTACCAGAACCATCAGGCAATACAATCACACTATACACTACTACTAAAATGTAATTTCACCAGAAGGATAGAAGGTTGGTGCAGTACTTTTACATTTCCCTAAACTGCTGGTGAAAGGGTTATAGATCTGGTTGAGGCTTCCCCTCTAGAAACATTAGACTGTGACAGATTTCAGTGCTACTGACATTAAATGAGGGGGAAAGACCATCTTTTGTATCCCATGATTTGCAACTACTCTAAACTATAGGTGTGTGTGTGTATAGCCTATAGAAATAATGTACAAAAATTTTATTTAATTATTACATTTAATTAATAATTTACTAATTCATTTAATTCACTGGCCAGGGGAACTTTAGAACACATCCCCAGTGACTGACATCCAAGACATCCCAATGAAATGAGATTTAAAGTAACAGTAACACCAAAAAAAGAATGTGTTTTAAAGTAATTACCCTGCACTGGTAAAACAGATCTGTTTGCTACTATAGTTCATATAAATATTATCTACTGTGTAACCTGAGCCTTTTCACTTTTGAATTGCTGCCCTCATTGCTACACAGCAGCTTGTTTATATAAACTATGGTAGTGTTTCTGAAGCAAACACAACAGTTTTACCAGTGTAGGGCAACACTGCATTATATTTGTATTACTTTAAGACACTTACCGTATATACTCGAGTATAAGCTGACCAGAGTATAAGCCGAGGTACCTAATTTTACCTACGAAAACTGGGAAACTTATTGACTCGAGTATAAGCCTAGGGTGAGAACTGCAGCAGTTTTTAGCTGAAAGAGCAAGTGAATGCTCAAAAACATGGTAAAAATGTGCATTGCTTTGTGCCAAAAAGCTAAGGTAAGCACTGTGGGATATAGCTGATATAGCAGGAAAAGTTGTCAGCAGTACAATTAAAGATATTATATCAATGTTTCACAAGTAGAATCCTAGAACCCAGCGAAAGAATGCTGGGAGTTTTGTTTCAGCAACTGTTGACATGCAGTAGGTTGGCTGTTATATAAGCCTGTTGTGTGAGAGTGGGGCGCAGTGCTTACCTGGGAGGGCGTGCGGGGCTAATTGAGTGAAAAACAAGTGTGCGCTGTTCGGTGATGTCACGCGTAATGCGCAGCCGGTGAAATCACTTGCAACGCGCATGGAGAACAGATCAGGGGCATGGGACTCCGGTCAGAAGCGCAGCCATTCGCGTCCATCAGCTAGGTATATATTTATACTGACTCGAATATATACACTATTAGTTATCCTACATATTCTTGAATAACTAAAGCAGTGTTTTCAAATAGTAAAGGAACCCAGAACCCAGTAGAACGGCCACTTTACATTTTTCAGGGGGCCAGAAAAAATTGTGTAAAATATGGGAAAATATTGAATTTTGGAAATGTATCATACATTATATATTGGTGGGACCACAGAAAAACAGTGTAAAATGAGAAAACATCAGGGTATGTAAAATTTAGGTTTCACTATATCTGACTGTAACCTTGTAAAAATGTTAGGAAAAAGGCTAAAAACAAATACAGAATCACTTTAGGGGCTATAACACCCAAAATGGCTTAAAAAGTCCTCCAGAGATTAAAACTGTGTGCTTGTTCAATTCAATTCAATTCAGCCAGAGGAGCTATGCCGCATCAATCATGGGGAATCCTGCCCTGTTTTCGTGATTTGGCAGTTGTGACTCTGGAAACCCTAGCGGTGTATCTGCCTTGCCCCCTTTAATGAAGGTGGAGATGTGCGAGTTGGATGCAGTCCTGTAAATAAAAATGCCTGTCCGGTTTGGGTCTGGTGCAGATTGGGAGCAGGCAGGTTAGGGTTGGGTGCAGGTCGACTTTTTTGCAGATAACTACTGCCCATGTATGCATAATTAGCATAACCAACACCTGTGTTTAAAAACAGTGATACCATTCAGACAATGCTTTAAGAATCTGTTGCAACTCCCAGTTACACCTAGATAGGGCCTGGGGTAGCACCGAACCTCAGCCAATCCCCTTTCTTCAGTGATCAGCACATGCACAGACAGTTCGGCCAATGTTCCCTCTAAAGCTGGCCATATACGTTACAGTAATCATCTTTCCTGCAACCATTAGTTATTGGTTTGTTTTCAATACAGACATTTAGAGCTGAATTGTCAGATATACAGGTAGAAACAATAGAATTCTTCCGATTTAGCAGTAAACACTGACCGATATTGGGCACTTTCAAAGGCGCCCAATCCAAATTTTTTACGACCTATCCAATCGGCGAGCCAACAGATATCAAAGTCTTTTGCCGGCTTGTCTCCCATCATACACAAACTGAATACGAATACCTTGTTTTGTATGATAATATCTGCGTGTGTATGGCCACCTTTAAGCTGTGCACTGGCTATACTGCATATGCAGCAATCTTATTTTTCTTTTTCAGAAAAGGTCATGTTTCTAAAGGACAATGACCTTTTCAGCCAGTAGAAATGAATGTGGAGAATGCAGAGCTATATCCATTAGGGTATAGGATATAATGAGGAAAATCACCAGTTTGTTGATAAAGAGGGACATCGGAAGTATTATCTTACCTTTGACAAAGAGGGGATGAAAATACCGAAGATAGAATGACAGCAGTGTAAAAATTTAAGAAGGGGGTTTATCCTGGAAAACTGAGAAAGTGAAAATAGATTTTCTCACTGGCTCTATTCCAAAGGCAGTAAGCAATCGATACTAGGGGTTTAAGGTTGGATATGATCATCATAAATTCCAGACACCTTGCTTGATTGGTGCCAATAAATTATTTAGGTCATAAAATGAAAATATGATCTGTCCCTGAGCAAGCAGATCTTTGCATTTATTTTCAAACTGGTAGTAGACTTGCTGGTTGGATACACTTGCTGCCCATGTGCAGTTTAACAGCTAGTAAATTAATACAGATATGCATACCAGTTTTATTTTGTTAACATTAACATAGCTAATTAGATCTTAAAAATTCAAAAATCATGCGAAAAATCAAAATCGTGATCATTTTAGTGTTCCTGACAAGATTATTATGTTCAGTGTGCAGTTATTTTACAAGGACACTTACCATATAATTTTTTACTGGAGAGAGTGTGAAAGTTCACTGTTCTCTCTTTCCTTATTTCCTCCTTTTGGCTCATGCTGACATGCGTTCTCTAGCACTGACAGACATTTACCTGCCGCTGTTCCTGTCTCAGTCTGACCCCCTGGCTCACAACCTCTTGGTCATTGGCTTGTCCTCCATGGTAAGAAGATGTTTAAATACCCCTCACCATGGCAAGTGCTCTGCAATGGTATGGACAGAAGGGATGGGGTAAGTAAAATAAAATGTGACTTAAACTTATGAACATTGTATGTTTAATGGAACAGTACACTTGGTGCTAAGTTTGAAAAAAAATCAACACCCTGCATACAGTGAAGGGATTGTGTTCACCACTTAATTTTAAGTATTTTGTAGAGATTGATATTCTGAGAATTTTTCTTATTATTTGTTGTTTTTGAGTTATTTAGCTTTTTATTCAGCACTTCTCCACTTTGTAATTTCTGCAATCTGGTTGCTAGGTTTCAAAATACCCTAGCAACCAAGCACTGCTTTGAATAAGGGACTGAAATAAGAACAGGAGAGGGTCTGAATAGAAAGATCAGTAATAAAAAGCAGCAAGAAAAATTAATTTGTAGCCTCATGGACCATTTGTTTTTTTGATGGAGTCAGTGACCCCCATTCAAAAGATCGAAAGAATCAAAAGAGGAAGGTAAATAATTCAAAAATTAAAATAAAATTTGCTATTCTGTAACATATTAAGCGTTAATATACAGGTGAACCACACCTTTAAGGTGTGTTTTTAGGAAGGGAACTTCTGTAAAATACGTTGTTTGCCATTGCAGCAGATTTTAGCATAATTCTGTCAAGTTTTGTGCCCTTTTACTACTGTATCTCCTTTGCTTAGGGACAATTTATTTATTTAACTACTAGGAGCAAATACTAAAACCCAAGTAACTATTGAAGGGCACAGATGTTCTGCTTGGGGTCCTTTTAGAAATTTTATTTCAACACATGTTCAAAGCAGATACATTCCTCACCACCACCACTACCGGGTTTAAGGGGTTGCTGAGTTCTGGCAACCTATTGCAATGTTATTGGGAGGCACGTTCCCCACTTCCCACATGCCACCCCTGGTGCAATCTTACTTACCGTCCTTTTGTACAGGTAATACTGGGAAATGGAGAACTTTTTGTCAGTTGTCAGTAGAATGTACATACACCTGTTATTAGTAGGTTAAGACATAATTTAGATTAGATTGACAATGTATATTATAACTGATAAAATGTATAATAACTAAATGTATATTATAATGTGCCCTTTGCCAGAACTCAACATATATTTCACAATTGTACCTGTATATTCCAGGCAGGGGTAAAGAAAAACTCAACACACACAAAAGACACACACACACACACACACACTTACTTCCAGGGTGGAAATACAGTCACACATACATACACACATGAGATATAAGCACTAATATCACTGCAACACATTAGTTTCTGATTGTGAAACAGTGTGACAGTAGGACAAAGTACAGTACTCTGAAATCAATAGCCCAA
The DNA here is from genome assembly GCF_017654675.1 of Xenopus laevis. Classification (NCBI taxonomy): domain Eukaryota; kingdom Metazoa; phylum Chordata; class Amphibia; order Anura; family Pipidae; genus Xenopus; species Xenopus laevis. Next base: position 110,045,119 of record NC_054371.1, on the reverse strand, counting down.
ACAAAATGGCAACAAATCGGTGCTTTCATGAGGTAACTGCAGACCTTTGCAACACATCTTATCATATATTTCCCTCACAGGAAAACATTTCTATTTCCTTAAGGATGAAGATTTGTGGCTGTAAAAATGAACAGGCAGAGATGCACATAGTGACAGTCAAAATGGCTGATACTATAAGTGGCTTCCTAATGATATTTCCTGCACGTGTGCCTGTTGGCACTTCCTATTGATGTCATAGGGGAGCAACTAAGTAGCAGTCATCAGAATGCCCCAAGTAATGTCCAGCAATTCAGTCATTTCAAATAAATATGTGGAATAAAGATGACATAGTGAATATTTATTGTAGAAGAATAACTATATCGCTGTTTTAGTTGTATCCAGAGCTGGAATGACTTTTTATGCTTTCTTAGGCCTCATCTGTAATGTCATCCACCCCCTGTAAGCTGATATAGTTACCCATCTTCTGAGGGCTATGAATGTGTGTCACACTAAGCATGTAAAGTGGGTGCAGCTATCAATTTACATAGTGCTTACCTGGGCTGTCTTCGGGTAGTACTCCAGCCAGGGGTCCTAGGCAGAGGGGGGCCCAAGAATAGCAAAAGTGTGATTTGTGGATAACAGGTGGTGGAGCTTGCAGAGTGGATCAGAGGCAGGCTATTGGCATAACTGGGCAGTGTGCAGGGTGAATGAGGGGTATTCTGACCATAAATTCAAGGGCTGGTCTACTTTTTGGCAGGAAGTCCAGATGACTGGTGGGCTAATAAACTAATACCCCAAGCCAGTGCTCCTGTTAGCAGAAAACGTTGTCAGTTGGGTACTTCTGACTTCTGAGCAAGCACCGTCTTCTTCATTATTCAATGACCCCTGGCCGGTACATGTGCAGTACAGTGAAAAAGACAGCTTTTTGCTTTAAGGGGTTGATATTAACTTATAGTACGATGTAGAGAGTGATTTTCTGAGAGAATTTGCAATTGGTCTTTATGTTTTATTATTTGTGGTTTTTGAATGATTTAGCTTTTAATCAACTCTTCAGTTTGGAGTTGCAGCACCTACGTGGTTGCTAAGGTCTAAATTACCTTAGCAGCCTAGCAGTGGTTTGAACGAGAATGTGAATAGGAGATGGCCTATACAGAAAGATAAGTAATAAAATGTTACAAAAATAACAATAATTTCGCAGCTGCTGGGGTCAGTGACCCCCATTTGAAAGCTAGAAAGAGCCAGAGAAAGAAGACAAATTATTCCAAAACTATATAACATAAAAAAATGACAACCAATTGAAAAGTTGTTAAGAATTGAGATGCTAAGTTAACTAAGAGTTAAATAAATTGGCATTTCAATCTACTGTGCATGTGCAGCTTGCTCAGAAGTACCCCATGGCAGTTCAGTCTGCTAACAGGAGCAACGGCCTGTGGTATCATGTAATTAAGTAAGTAATTATAAGTGTTATAATCACTTATCCTTTAAAGGGGTTATTCACCTTTAAATTTTAGTATGATGTAATGAATGATATTCTGAGACAATTTGCAATTGGTTTTAATTTATTATTATTTGTGGTTATTGAGTTATCTGGCTTTTTATTAAGCTACTCTCCAGTTTGCAATGCCAGCAATATTGTTGCTAGGGTTTAAATTACCCTAGTAACCATGCATTGATCTGAATAAGAGACTGCAATATGAATAGGAGAGGGCCTGAACAGAAAGATGAGTAATAAAAAGTAGCAATAACTATTTATACAATATATCTGTAGCCTTACAGAACATTTTTTTCAGGTGGGGTCAGTGACCCCCATTTGAAAGCTGGACAGAGTCAGAAGTAGAAGGCAAGTCATATTTAGGTTTTTATTCAGCAGCTCTCCAATTTGAAATTTCAGCAATCCGGTTGCGAGAGTCCAAATTACCCTAGCAACCATGCGCTGATTTGAAAATAAAACTGGGATAGGAGTAGGAGAGTGCCTGAATAGAAAGATGAGTAATAAAAAGTAGCAATAACTATTTAGTCTTACAGAACATTTTTTTAGGTGGGGTCAGTGACCCCCATTGGAAAGCTGGAAAGAGTCAGAAGAAGGTAAATAATGAAAAGAACTATAAAAAAAATGAAAACCAATTAAAAAGGTGCTTAGAATTAAGCATTTTATAACATAGTAAAAGTTAACTCAATGATGAACCACCCCTTTAATACATATACTCCATATCCATGCTTAATTAAAATCAAAAACACCTTGAGGGAACAGGACTAGGGAGCAGTGCATATGAAATGCACCTCTAGGTGCATAACTACTCAAATACTGTCTAATACAAAATACGATCATTCCACTATACTCATGCATACATTCACATTCACTCAGCCTTGTCTCTAACACCCTCCTTCCCTTTGGGTGTGGCATTATTATGATCTCTGGACTTTGCCTGTCACTCTCCTGACACATCTTCAGAACAGAGTGAAGGGACACGGGCCAGAAGAACCAGTATCCCTGAAGGTGAAGGTGAGAGCAAGTGTCTATATGGGGATGCAAGGGAAGTAAATGCATTAGGAGTGGCAGGGGAGTGAGGGCATCAGGAGCTTGGGTAAGTGAGAAAATGTGTCAAGGGGAATGAGAGGACCAGAAAACTTCACACAAATAATTGAAATTGAATATTAATTGGAAAAATAATTGGACCCCCTCTATTCTCTTGGGCCCCCACAAGCTGCTGAGTCTGCTGCCTTAATCACTAGAACTCATTAAAAAAAAGAGAATGGAGACACATGAAGCACTAAGAGTCAAAATTTCGGGAGACAACACAGGAAAAGCAATGCACCTTGTGTTACTGGTGCCAGTGCCCAAACACTTAATTAAACACACTCTAGAAATGTTGTTAATTTGACTTAGTTTTGTTTGAAATGCTGTTTCATGAGTTATACATATTTCTAACATATTTTATACAGGTATGGGATCGTTATCTGAAAAACCGTTATCCAGAAAGCTCCAAATTATGTAAAGGCCATCTCCTATAGACTCCATTTTATCCAAAGTTTTAAAAGTGATTTCCCTTTTCTCTATAATAATAAAACAGTACCTTGTACTTGATCCAAACTAACATATAATTAATCCTTATTGGAAGCAAACAATCCTATTGGGTTTATTTCACGGTTACGTGATTTTCTAGTAAATTTAAGGTATGAAGATCCAAATTACAGAAAGATCTTTTATCCAGAAAACCCCAGGTCCCGAGTATTCTGGATAACAGGTTCCATACCTGCAATACAGTGCTATTATTTGTGGGGTATAATGCAGAAGTATGTATGTCTCTATTTGTATCTTATGTATCTTTACCTTTTGAGACACCATACCTATGTAAGATACAGAAGATTCTGTTCCCTGTGTTTTTATGCAATACACATGCTTTTGGAAATTGTGTTCTTTTTCAGGGCCCCATGTTGCCCTATGCCCATGTCAGCGTGTTTGTGTTTGTAAAATGTCTGCTTCTGACATTCTTGGAATTATCTCCAACTGGCCTTATCAGCAGCAGCCAGCAGTACTTGACTGCTTTTGATCTTGTCAGCCCCCCCCCTCCTGTTTCTTATACCCTTGGTGATACTACCCAACACAGGCACATGTATAATCAGTACTGCATTAAATATCCCAAAGGATCTCTATGTAAAGTCTGTCCATGGCCATATCCCTTACGGGTTTACAAAAAAGTTATGACATACTATAAGTACTGGATACATTTTAGTCATTTGCCCTTATAGCTGCATCGGGAGCCCTGTAACCCTGTTACTTAGCTGCCCCTAAGATCCCCTTATATAGTCTGTATATGGAGTACATCTAAAGCAAGCCTTTTTCTTGAAGCAAAGCAAAAGCTACAATTACATGAGTGTGTTTAGAGAACTTGCACATTGGCCCCATTGGCAGTTCACTGCATAGCATACGGTTAGAGAATACAAGGAGAAAAGCAACCCCTAAGTGTAAGTTATAGGGCTGAAAATGAAGAACTGAGTTGCCTGTTTTATAATATGGATTAGCCATTTGAAACAGCGTGCAATGCACCTTCATTCATACAAGCATTATTGTAATCATGCAAATCTGCATTACACCATCAGTTGTTGAACTACAGTCTTTGGCTGACACCCTTATATGGTTATTCACAAACATAACGCCTTCTTTACTCATACATTAAAACGGGGACCTTCAAGTCACAAGACAAACTTGTTGGCGCTTTTTAAATAAATGATTCAAAATACAAGTACTTAAATGGGTGGTTCACATTAAAGTTCATTTTTAGTATGTTATAAAATGGCCAATTCTAAACAACTTCTCAACTGGTCTTCGTTATTTATTTTTTATAGTTCTTTTCATTATTTACCTTCTTCTTCTTCCGACTCTTTCCAGCTTTCAAATGGGGGTCACTCACCCCATCTAAAAATAAATGTTCTGTAAGACTAAATAGTTATTACTACTTTTTATTACTCATCTTTCTATTCAAGCACTCTCCTACTCCTATCCCTGTCTTTTATTCAAATCAGTGCATGGTTGCCAGGGTAATTTGGACACTAGCAACCGGATTGCTGACATTTCAAACTGGAGGGCTGCTGAATAAAAAGCGAAATAACTCAAAAAACACAAATAATTAAAGATTGCAAATTGTCTCAGAATGTCGCTCTCTATATTGTACAAAAAGTTAACTCAAAGGTGATCAACCCATTTAAAGGCCTCTCATATCTCCATATAGTGTGACCACATATACAAATGTCATCATTATTCCATATGACTACTTTTTAATTACTCTAAGGTTGTTAAATTAAAATAACAGACTGCCTATATAACATATGCATTCCCTTTTCTCTGTGAACTGGAGAAAAGGGTTAACATTGCACTTCTATTAAACAGTGTCTTGGATAGACAAGCCTATCTTAACTATCAAGCTGGCAGAGCTCAGAAACGGCTTTCTCTGTATGTCATGCTAACCTACTGTACAAATTTAAACAAAAGTTGAATTTGTAAAAAAAAAAAAAAAAGCAAAAAGTTGCCTCAATGCAGTTTTTACTAATACTAAAACCATTTCCTATTCCACTGAAAATGTAATTTTTTTACCAAATAGGTAGTAGACAGGATTTTTTTTTGTACAATCACAAACTCTAAACCTTCTAACATTTATTGCAATACATGTATGGGATCCGTTATTCAGAAACCTGTTATCCAGAAAGGTCCAAATTACAGAAAGGCTGTCTCCCATAGACTTAATTTTATACAAATTTTTTACATTATACTCTGTAATAATAAAACATTACCTTGTATTTGATCCAAACTAAGATATAAGTTTTTCTTATTGGAAGCAAAACCAGCCTATTGGGGTTTATTTAATGTTTACATGTATCTAGTAGAATTAAGTCAAAGGCAACTGGACATTTAATGTCCAGTTTCCTTTGACTTAATTATATTAGATACTATATATCATGAAATATCATATTCATACACAAAATTTACTTGATTTTCTAGTAGACTTAGGTGCATATTTATCAAGGGTCGAATTTCGAATTGAAAAAACTTTGAAATTCGAATTCAAAAAGACCAACCAAAATTAACTTAAAGTTTTTTTTGGGTCAAATAGGTCCGTTTTCTATCGCATAGGTCCGTATTCAGCCGAATTCGAATCGTTCGAAACAAATTAATATCGCATTCGATCGAAGCTGAAGTTTTTTTTCAAAGTCCAATTGACTCCAAATAGGTTCTAGGAGGTCCCCCATAGGCTAAAACAGCAATTCGACAGGTTTTAGATGGCGAATGTTCAAAGTCGAACAGTACATGATAAAAGTCGATATTCAAATTTTTTAATTTTTTTCAAATTCGTATCGAATTTGGACTATTCCCTAGTCGTACACAAAAAATAACTCAAATTCGAATTTTTTTCATTCGAAAATTCACCTCGACCTTTGATAAAACTGTCCCTAAAGGTATCAGGATCCAATTTACGAAAAGATCAGTAATCCGGAAAACCCCAGGTCCAGAGCATTCTGGATAACAGGTCCCATAACTCTACTATTTAATGTTTATAGTAAGTATACAATTCGAAAAGATTACATGGACTCACTTGCCTTTATTTTTTTTTGGAAACACCCTAGAAAACTGCCATTCCTGTACCAAATCACTGTTTGTCCAGTATTAAAAAACAATTTCACTCTTCTGCAAAGGGGTTGAGGCTTGGACCCATGCATTTACAAGTCAACTATGACTGCTATTCCTTTAATTAGCATCCATACTCAAAAGGAACCTTTCAGCTATATTTGTTTTGTTTTAGTATCAATACTCATCTTTAGTAATATATTAAACATATCACTCGGAGGGCAAGCTAACTTAAAAGTAATTTCATTAGCAAGATTAAATTAAGATGCTCTGCAACTGGCCTATATTCTTAGTTGGTGTGTATATTTTTGAATGTTCATAATCAGTTGCCTATGCAAATAAGGACTGGGTAGAACCACAATCTTCCTTAAAGAAGAACTAAACTTAACTAAAGAAGTAGTCTAGAAATGTTGTACATTATGCTTTGGGCTTCTGTACCAGCCCAAGGAAACCACAGCCCTTTAGCAGTAAAGATTTGGGCTTCCAAAGATGCCCCTGTAACTCTTCATCTTCTTTTCTGCTGATTCACTGCACGTCACTTACTGAGTTTAGGGACCCACTCACAATATACAGTACACATAGAATAGAAATATCACAATATAAGGCTGATTAGTGATTAATACTGATAATTACTACATGGCAGCACAGAAACCTGTGCAATTAGCATAATCATTTAATAATCAGCCCTGTAGCATCAGCTTATATTACAGACCATCCTCATTTTCTGCTGGATAATTTGTGACAACCCTAAGCTTAGCTTCTCAACAGCTGCGAAGTGTGTGAGTGTTGCTAACACTTTCCTCTGTGACAAGTATGATCATTGCTGCTATTGACAAGCTGAAACTTTAGGCTGGTACAATAAGTTCAGTATCTAAAATATGGTGTTTTTAGCCATATTCATTTTTAGAGTTTAGTTCTCCATTAACATATATATGATAAAGTCTTACAAACTGCCCTGAAGTTAATTAACTGTATATAATTTGAGTGAATAATAAACAGCTTTTGCATGTGACTGTAACTAACTCTACCTGGAACATATTATAAAGCATGGCCATAGATCATCAAGATATGGCACTTTTGCTATAGAGCCACTTGAAAAGTGACACAAGAAAATCTCATTATATTTACCTACTACCCACTAAAGTATTTGATAGCAGTGATGCAATGAGTGGACATTCTGGGGTCAAAGAGAGAGTGGTCTAAGGAACAAGGGGCTGCCTCACAGGCTTGCAAAAGTCAGATCCTCTTGCAAACTTAGAAGATGGAATTTACAGGCCATCAGCAATAATTAACCAAGTTTGACAGAACTGATAAAAAAAATTGGTGTAATGTATGCATGCATGCATGCACACACACAGATACCTTGAACATTGCTCTATATAATTTATGGCAGGAAAAACATCAATTTGCTTGTTACAGCATAATATAGATGGGTAATATGAACACTAACATATGGTTAATGACTGCTTTTTCTTTTTTTTTATTGCATCAGATCCCAAATGACGAAATAGCTAGAAGTCTCTACGTGAATGATAAAAGTCATTCTCAGACTGAGGAGCCGACAGACAATATATTTGATGTGCATAGCACTGACTCATTCTGCCTACAACTAACAAACTCCCTGAAAGACCAAACATTTGGCTTACCTGAACAAGAAAGGAATGATTTTGAAAATCAAGCAGTAATTTTGCCAGACGATGTTAGCACACATCATAAAGAATCTAGATATGAATGTGAATTACAGGTGATAGGTACAGAGGAAAAGCCCTTTTGGCAAGAGGGTACAACTTTTAGTCAGGATATAAACAACGCATTTGAGGTAAAGGAGCCAAACACATCTGAACCTCAAAGCGTTGATGTTCCTGTTTCTATCATGGATAGAATAACCAGGAGTTCCATCTACTCATTATCCTCAGCAAGAGATGCAGAAAGCTGCAAGGAAGAAGCAAGACAGGAGACTAGTTCAACTGCTCAAGAGAATCCAAATGTGGATCGGAGAAGCATGAGCAGTGATGTATGGCTCCCCAATCCAGATCGAAATAGCCAGTTGCGTTTGTTGAAGGAAGAGAAACGCTTCGATGTCAGAGCATATCGTTCCCAGACCAGCCCAACCAAGCTTTTTGCTGATGATGATTCAGAGGATGAATTTAAGCCTCGCTCGCGAGATCTTACACCAGAAAAGCTGTTGGAGCTGGATGCACAGCGAAAAGACATCATTAAGAGACAAGGTCAACGGAAAAGCTTGGATATGGAAGAGAGAATCTTATTAGATGAGACAGGGAGTTCCATTTCAGGTGTTGACATAAATGGGCTGGATAGCAGCCCCAATACTGACCAGATAAACTTTGAAGCTGCCAGACAACAATTTCTGATGTTAGAGAAGAAAAAGGAAAGCCTACCACCCCAGAGCCCCCAATTTCAATCCAAGCACACCCGCCTCTCCTCTCGAGTTCTGCTTGAAAATGACAACAACCAAGAAAAGATAGGAAGTATTCATGTGAAAATGAGGGGCATTGCATCACCCAATACTGAGAGCCAACCCATATTTAGCAGAAGCAGAAGTTCTAGTCAGCTCTATAATAATGTCTCTGGGGAGATATATGCTGATAACGTAGACTCTAGAGCACAGGAAAAAACAGAAGAAATTTTGAGAACAAGCTATCAAATCCCAGAGCAAGAATCTGAGCACATTCCAAATCCAAATAATGAGACACCAATTGAGAGGGAAATCAGATTGGCCAAGGAAAGGGAAGAGAACTTGAGGAGGGAGAGAGGCATCCAGGTTAGTACAGAAACCAATGAGATTGTAGAAATCCTCAAAAATTCTGTCATCCCTTTCACTTCAAATGAGCCATCTCAGAAAAAGAGCAAAGACAGAGCTCGTACCTCTATCTTTCTACAGAGGGAAATTGAAAAAGAGGCCCAAAGGGAAGCAGACTTGAAAAATGAGGGTAAAGTGGCAGGGCTCTATGATAAGGGCACTGCTCAGGAAATAGATGAGCGCAGAAAATTATTTGAGCAGCCAGATGAGATTCCTGTGAAACCACAGAATGTGACTACAAACCCAATCTTTAAGGGAACAATAACTAACTATATTACAGCAGATGATATAACGCAAGTTGATTGTGGAGAACCTGATTTTAAAAGCAATGGTAGCATCCAAGATGTCCAGCAGCCATATAGTGTTCGAACCAACTGGAAGCCAACTCCCATGAACACAAATAGAAATAGAAGCCAGAGTTTAGAAAACATATTACACTATAAGGCAACTTCAGAACCTTACCAAGAAACTCAGATCTTACACAAAGAAAATGTTCATGTTAAACCTCTGAAATTCAATGTATCAGTGAAAGGAGATGAAGATGAAAAGAGGAAGCAGTTGTTTAATGGAACAGAGGAAAATGTAAACCCAGAAATAATATACAATGTCAACAGGCTTAGGCCTTCTTTGTCCAACATTATTGAGCAAGATATCCAGCAGACACTGGAAAGGGATAAGGAGCTAAAAGAACAACGAAGGAAAAGTGAAATATTTTCACTAACACCACCAGTAGACCTCCAAACCACTGCTTCCTTTAATGGCTACAACCAATATGAAAGACCAATACTGAGTTCAGGTAAGCACATTTATGTTTGGGACAATGTTCTTTGTAAAAATGAGAAAGCTTTGACTTACTGTCTGTTTACCTAATATATATATCAATTTGGTTGAGATCATAAAATAAATGGGGACAGTAGAATATGTTGATAAATATAATATGAGTCATTGTACATTTTCTCTCTTTTCCTTAGGTGCTTCCAATCAGTCGTCACCTGCTCCACACAGAGCCACCCCCTCTTATGGAACTCCTTCATATATATTGTCACCAGAACAAGCATTCAAAATAAAGAGATACCCTAAATTTGTTGCAACAGAGTCAGATTCAGATGGGCTAAGGAAATATGGAGAAGATAGCTGGGTAAGTGCTAAAATAATTGGTGGAATACACTTCAGAAATATTTTTTTTAGAGTTGATTTACATGTCCATCTAAACATATATGTTATATATTTTGCAAAAGGGATCATACTATATATACAGTAGGTGGATAGCTTGGATACTAGGTAAAAGCATCAACTTAAGTCCAAAGCACAGCACTCAGCAGGTCTTGATAAAGGCAAAATATTTTTTTTTTATTATTTTTCCTTTTATCAAGACCTGCTGTGAACTAGATGGATTGCCACTTTGGACAGAATGTGCAAAATGTGTCATTAACAGAAACACACAGGGGACACTTCTGTCCAGGGTCTGGCTGCACTCTGCACCTTGGCCCAGATAAAAACTCTGGCACAAGGTGCAGAGTGCAGCCTTGACAAACAGGACCCTGATGCAGCCTGCGCCCACTAGATTCCATAGCTTGTCCATCTGAATGACACGCTAGTTAGGGAATGGATAGGGATGGGGGGAGCATTTACGTGCCTCCCCTGCCCCTCATAAATACAGTACTGTCAATTGCAGGCATTGCTGTTATTTAGGGGACGCCATAGATTCTGTGGTTTGAAACTAAGTCCTGCAGCAATTCATCTAGCATGGAAAGCAGGGTTCACAGTGCAAAAGCATGGCAGATTACACTAATTTTTTCAGCCCCAACTATATACATAACTCTCAGAGCAGAGACTACCTACTGCCAGACCACACCTCTTTTAATTACACTTGAGGCTACTCAGCCCAAACACATAAATAGGCACATTTTACAAGACTTCTGTTCTGGGAGAAATGTATCCTATCCTCCCCACTCAAACTTGTTAGGTTCAGCACATTTGACCATCAGACATTTTACCATAGAGAGGGCATAAGTATTACCTTGTCTACTCTATGGTCAGTGTTCTACTAAAAATGTTAAATATTGTAGTGCTCCAAACCATCTGGTAACCCTGGAATTGTTTTCTCTGGTTTTGTGCTATCCACTAGAGAAGTGACGTCAGTTACTAATCTGAACAGAGACCCTATGTCCATAGGGTTTTGAGAGTCAATTTGATCGGCAGACATTCCCTCTTTACAAAAGTGTTTTCTTTTACCTGGAGTAAAGGTCCCCATAGACGCAAAGATCTTTCTTTGGTGAACGACCGTTTTTTGGAAAATCCGACCAATCTGTCAAATTATCGTGAAGTTAGTGGGAATCAAACGATCATACATCTTACAATTTTTCATCCGACATCTGTCAGAAAATTGATCAGCCAGATTTTCATCGACCCCTTGGATGTTGCCCACAGTGGCTTCAAAGCAGATGCTTATTTTTTATATTCCTGGCTTGAAGTCTAGTTTGGGTTGAATAAAACCAGATGTTCTGCCAAACAGAGCCTACTCTAAACTGCTTGTCTGCATAGTGTAGGGTTGCCACCTTTTGGGTTTTGACTTGGACAGCCTGGTTTTCAGAAGGGCTGCCCCGGGTCAAAACTGTCTGCCCAGTCATAGTCCTGCCCGGGGACATCATTACACTGCCCCCGTAATGTCACAACCTGTCCTTGTGATGTCACCACCCGCCCCAGACAGGAAAAGATGGCAACCCTAACATAGGGGCTATCAAATAGCCAATCACAATCCATATTTGGCACCCCAAAGGAACTTTAGTACTTGTGTTGCTCCTTAACATCAGTAATCAGTAAACTTAATATTAGGGGCATTTTTAGCTTCACGGTTCTAAAGTATGCTTTGCAGTGTTTTCAAAATCTATTTAGTTGATTGTACTGCTAATGTTTATTGATCTATACAATTCAGGAATCTCCAAAAAAAACTATTCTTGTATGGTATTGCTGTATCACTGACACAAAAGAACAACCTTTCATGTTTATTTTAAAAGCACTTGCTTCGGGGTCTGGCTGCACTCTGCACCTAGCACTGGATTGCAAATGTGGAGCCAGGTGCAACACCAGTGAGCAAGTCTGGACTGTGGATCTGTGGATTCTGGTAAATTCCTGGAGTGGCTGCTGTAAGATGCCATACAGGGCTGCTCCGGCCATGAGGCAAGGTGAGAATCTTGCCTCAGGCGGCATGGAGCGGCCAGTTACCAGGGACAGCAAAAAGCCACCTCTGGTAACTTTGAGAGCTGAATTTCCTTTTTTGAAACAGAGATTTAGCTCCTTTCGTGCAGCGAGCGCAATATCGCTCACTGCACTAGCGATGCAGCCCCTCCTCGACCCAATCCGATGATGTGTGTTAGAAGCGCGGAGCGGGGGCGGCGTCAGCCCCTGAAACGCGCCTGATGTCATAGACAGTCACTATTGGGCTGGTGGGGGCTGTTCGGGCCTCTATGTCTAACTGAAATGTCAGGGCCAGTCTAATTCTTACCTCCTGCTGGACAGTACATTTTTCTTAATACAGGTACCTGGATTAAAGCTGTGGAGCTGTGAGTTGATTCTTTTGTGTATAATATCAGTGTTTTATTGGTTTCTTGCAATTGGTTTAGTGTCGATGCAGAACCCCTGACCCTTTATTTATTGTTAAACTATGACCAATGTCAATTTACAAACAATACTGTAACTGTATTGTAGACATATCAGTATAGTTTTTATTCTGGCTTGTACACATAAAAGTTGCCAAATTTGGTCAGGTTTTACCACAGAATGAGAGTGTGCTGGGAGTTGCATCACGTACAAACTTTTATTTTAACTTTTGTGCAAGCATCCACATTCAGGCAGGCCATTTGTCAGACAGGTAAGCATCCAGCTGTCACTAAAACCAGTTAAATTATACACCTTCAGCCTCCAGTATCTTTCTTTAGGGGAACTTTTAGTCGCACCCCCTTGCAACAGGGCCAAATCAGGGTGCTTTATTTACCGTGAACTTTTCACTTGGGACATATTCCTCTCCTGCATAACCCGACAGCTGCCCACCTGGTGTGTTCCAGTGTATAAGCTTCTCATGTTGCTTACCTTGTTGTTAATTCATTGGCCTAAAATTACCACATGCACTCCTGTCATCATTTTTGGACACCTCTCTCTTTTCTAGAATTTCCCCAGAAAGGCTCCTTTTCTCCAGCTCCTGGTGGTCACTTCTAGTATCACATCTTTTGAAATTAACAAAACTTTCTTTTCATCTACTATTGAGAACTATACATTACATGAAAACATTTCAACCTTTTGTCACCCGCTTTCATTTTTTAGCAGATAAAATCTGTAAGTATAAGGCATTGGTCATGCTCGCATGATATCATTTAACACAAATTTGCACTATGCCAAACACAATGAAGCAGCTATATGTTTGTTGTTCTTTGAGGTCAGACATAATGTTTCCAGCAGATTTACAAGAGAATCATATACCATTTCAACAACTATTACTTGTAGGTTATGTATAGTAAATTGTGTTAGACTTTTTTGGACGAATCCTCTGTGCTGTAGGTCACCAGTTTCTTATTTTTTCCTCACTTCTGTCCCTTCAGTATGCCGGCATTGAGCCAAGCGATGAAGTCAACACAGAGGTAAATCAAGTTTTCCAGTGCTTAAATACTATGGGGCATATTTACTAAACGGTGAAAGTGAACAATTAGGGGCCCATTTACAGTGAAGGAATAGAATAAAAAAAACTTCAAATTTCGAATGTTTTCTTTGGCTACTTCGACCATCGAATGGGTTACTTCTACCTTCGACTACGACTATTCGACCATTCGATAGTCGAAGTACTGTCTCTTTAAAAAAAAACTTCGACCCCCTAGTTCGCCACCTAAAACCTACCGAAGTTAATGTTAGCCTATGGGAAAGGTCCCCATAGGCTTTCTAAGCTTTTTTGGGTCGAAGAAAAATCGTTCGATCGATGGATTAAAATCCTTTCCTATTTGCGGTAAATCCTTCGACTTCTATATTCGAAGTCGAAGGATTTACATTCGGCAGTCGAATATCGAGGGTTAATTAACCCTTGATATTCGTCCCTATGTAAATCTGCCCCTTAGAGTAGTTTCACCAAAAATTAAGATTCCCCTCAACGTCGCCAATTTATTTAAAGGAGAATAAACCAAGTTTTGGTGAAAATTTTCTTTGTACCAGTGTAAATTCACCTCTCTTCTCCAGGTGAACTTTCTCCAGTGAAAATTTTCCAATCCACAGCCACCTTTAAATCTCATTATCAACATCACTTTTACATGGCGAAAATTCTATAAAAATTTTCCAGATACAACTGTATGGGAGAAATATACTGGTACATTTTCACAGAGAATTTATGCTGGGAGAAAATTCACCACATTTCTCTTGAAAAAAATGTACTTATGATAAATATGAGATGTATATTAAATTACATTCTTTTGTTACTGTTCCTTTAAAATGTACTTGTCATTGCCACATATTACTTATGATGATCCAGCTTAATCACAGGAATATGTGAGAATCACTGCCAGTAATATGATTTACTTGCAGTCATTACAATGGCAAGGCATTTTCTAGTGATTTGTTGTCCGCAGGCAACAAATCCTAAATGTACTTAGCTGTTAACACTATAGACTGATGTTTGCACATAAATTACATGGTACAGGTGTGGGGCCTGTTATTCAGAATGTTTGGAACCTGTATTTCAGTATTTTTGATCTCCATATCTTAAATCTACTAAAAAATAATTTAAACATTAAATAAGCCCAATAGGCTGGTTTTGCTTCCAATAAGGGTTAATTATATTTTAGTTGGGATCAAGTCAAGGTACTGTTTTATTATTAAAGAGAAAAAGGAAGTATTTTCTAAAATTTTTAATTATTTCATTAAAATGGAAGATGGCCTTCCCGTAATTCGGAGCTTTCTGGATAACGGTCATATGCCTGTAGTCTGTCATGTCTGTGTTTAAAAGCAGGGCAGGCATCAGTCATACAAAATGCTTTCCTTATAAAAGTCACAATAAACCTCCTAATGTTGGAGGTGAATTTTATGATACTGTTCTTTTATCTATAGAAACAGGGTTTGTGCTACTGCCACATTGCAACAAGTATCTATGGTACCACTCAACAAATAAATATTGAATCAAAAATACAAAATTGTAGTAAAAAATAAAGGCGAAAACACTCACAGTTCACCTCAGTCCCAAGGTGCAAAGTCCAAAAATACTGTGTCCAAAAAGAATGTGAGGATCTCCAATAATAAAGAAACAAATGTAAAAAGTAGAAAAATGTATTAGGACATAAGACCTAACGCATTTCGTACCTATTGGGGCACTTACTCATAGGCCATGAGTAAGTGCCCCAATAGGCACGAAACGCGTTAGGTCTTATGTCCTAATACATTTTTCTACTTTTTAAATTTGTTTCTTTATTGTTGGAGATCCTCACATTCTTTTTGGACACATTGTTCTTTTATCCCCTCAATAATCATACCAAAATAAAATGTACAATGTTTAGTTAATTTGAAAAAAAAAGGCAAAGTCCAGCACCAGGGAAAGAATAATCTGTAAAAAAAAATCTCAAGAACGTTGATGAGCCACAGTATCACACAGACATGCAGAGAGAATGTTTCCGATTGTAATAATGAAATCATTTGTTTCCCTCAGATTGTGGAGTCTACACGTGTGAATCGGCACAAAAACAAAATGGCTATGCGCTGGGAAGCAGGACTGTACACCAATGAGTCAAGTGATTAAATCCAGATCTCCCTAGGCAGCTGTCTTTCTTTTATGCAAGAACTGCTAACTCCTTAACCATCAGAAAGGCCATACTGGACACATGACTAGCTGTTGGGTTAAGCTTATTGCTTTAAAATTGTATGGACATGACAATGAAGTGAGAAGAAGGAGAATTGTCACAAGTCCTTTTGTTTTCTTATGGAGCCTTATTTCCAGCTTCAGTTGAATATACCCAACTGAAACAAAACGTCTTTGTTTTATCACACAATTTTTTCCACTATGCATATAAGGAGGGTGGCTGTTATTTTTGTAAGACATGTTATGTGTGGGTCACTGTTAAAGCAAGAAAATTATGCTTGTCCACCATTTATGTATTATAAAACTGACTGTCAAAATATGAACGACAGCCTTTTAACTACTAGCACTGTCAGTAAATTATATACTACCTTTATATCTTTGACTACCAGGCAGTGTGATTGCTCTGCTGTTTCATGAAATTCGGAATTGTTGAATTTTGGTTTCTTTTTGCCAGCCATTGTCACTGGTAGTCAAAGGGTTACATGACTTCTATCTAATGTATGTGTGGGAATCAACAGGGAGTCCTGCCACTCAAGCAACAAAGCAAATCATGTTTTGTAAACTATATGATTTATTAGCAGAACTATTAAACTGCTTTGCCGTTGTCATGAAATAAACCCACTCTGGGACTTTAATAATCCATTGATTTTTCTACTTTACAGAACAGTAATTATAAATTGCTTTAATTACATAATTGCTATGTAATCCCCTATGGAGGAGTGATAAGGATCAGACTTGGTGCATGGTCTAATGCAGTATGTAGGATTGCTGGAAATGTGCCTGATGTGGAAAAGGAGGGAAGCCGGCTTCACTCCACGCTAATTGACTTCTATGCTCTTAGCTACTTAGATTTAAATAAAAATATTGAAATGCTTTTGCTTCTGTGTTTCATATTTTGTTATACAGGTACGGGACCTGTTATCCAGAATGATCGGGACCTGGGGTTTTTCGGATAATGGATCTTTCTGTAACCATATGTTCTATGTATATAATTAATGTGATTTAGTTGTATACAAATCAAATCACATTTACTTTACAGTGCTATGCAATATGTTGGCGCTATATTAATACATGTTAATAATAATAACTTGGATCTTCATCTTGTCTTTTAAAAAATCATGTAAATACTAAATAAACCCAACAAGCTGGTTTTGCGTCCAATAAGGATTAATTTTATTTCAGTTTGAATCAATTACAAGGTACTGTTTTGTTATTACAGAGAAAAAGGAAATCATTTTAAAAAAATTTGATTATTTAGATAAAATATCTATTGGAGATGGTTTTTCAGTAATTCAGAGCTTTCTGGACAACGGGTCTCTGGAAAACAGATCCCATACATGTACTAGATTTTTCTGATTTTGATTAATCATAGGGTGAGGGACATGCAGGGGTGCTTCGCCAATGAGGCTAGTTGAGGCTGTCGCCTCAGGCGGCAGCACCCCACTAGGTACCAGGGGCAGCAAAAATGCTGCTCCTGTTACTTTAAGAGCGATTTCGGGGGGGGCAGCAGCAAATGCTGCTGCCTCAGGCGGCGGAGGGGCCAGGATTGCCCCTGGGGACATGACAAGTAAAAGTATTAGATCTAAATGTAATACTTGTAATTTGTTGTTTTTTTTTGTTTCTATAATGGGGAAAACATTGCCTAAAAACTACAAAAATTGGAAATGTTACAAAACCAAACATATTGCCATCAACATGGATTTGTACCATCTTAATTAACAATACTCCATGGCAAATGGCAATGCTGTACTTTGGACTACTGTTTACTTAGGGGATAATTTAGTAATTACTTGATCCTCTGGGCGCAAGTAATCGGATACTACTACTTTGTCTCCTGACAAAATATATAAAAAGGTCAGCAAGTGTTGAACATTGTATATTTTTGAAAACCTAATGGGGGGGGGAATTATCTATAGTAAGCCAAGGTATTTGGATGTGGAAACCACACATACGTTTAGGAACTCAGGTGTGATTTTAGTAAATAATTGCATGACCCCTAAGGCTTGAACATTTGTAAATTAGCCCCGTAATATCAAGATGATAAAACCCTTGTCAGTATACATATAGGTTTACCAACAAGAGAACTGAGGACCTAGGTACACACTGTCTAAGTCTTCTTTCCTCGTGCAAAATTGCATCACTGTTCTGCTTCCTGCACTTTTATTTGGTTATATTCCCAAATCTCTGACTGGGTACTATGACTCACCTCATGGCTGGAAGATCCCAGAGTCACATAAGACCTGAACAGCTTCAATTTCTATGGCTACAAAATACATTTGTATTATTGTATTTTCTGCTTGTGGGCACTACAAAACCAGTAAGCAAAACCTCCAACTCAAGCATAGTTTGACAAATCCAAGAACCTTGAATTTGTGTCACCATAAAAATGATCAAACCAGAGTTTTACACTGCACAGCCCTGATCCTTCTGACAGGTACCAGTGAAGGAATGTACTGACACACTCAAAACAGTAATAAAATAAAGATACAATCTCCAGTGTAGCATCCATGTGTAACTAAAGGCTCAACATTTGGCATTGGCATCTGCTTTAGTAAGATTTTACTATATCCTAATCTATGTCAATTACTGATATTGCACTGATTGATCTCTCTGTCAGTCTTGTCAATGACTAAACTCACCTGTAAGGAATTCAGAAGAGGACCCCATTGACTGGGCACAGTATGATTACTCATGGGGGCAGATTTAATATATGGTGTAAAAAACAGCAGGATAATTCAACACACATCACCAGGCTGTAAAAGTAGATTTTTTATGCGTTTTTTTTTTTTCCTAGAATGATTTCCTCTGGAACTTACAAAGGTCGGAAGCAATATAAAATAATTGCGGCAAATCTGGCATTTGCATGGCGTAAAATCAAACACACCTTGATAAATTCCCCATTTATTTTACAAAACTTTTTTTTACACTGCTTCTTTGATGAATTTTGTTTTACACACTGTAATAAATATACCCCTTAGTCTGATAATGTAACAATTCTGCAGCCTTCAACCCAGGAGTCTGTACTATTATCTTCACAGCCAATCTCCCTTAGTACACAAGCTGGGAAGTTGTAGACTTGTACCTGTTTCAGTAATGAATAGGCTTGCCATCTTTCTTATATCGGCCTTCAGGACAGGGGGGGGGCATAATGTCACTTGAGGGCAAGGACATGACATATAAGGACAATGAAATTAATTTGTTGGGCAGGAAAGGGTGGATGGGCCAGAAAGTGGGTGCACTAATGGCCTGACTAGGCAAGGAAATAGGCAGAGCAGAGGCAGATCAGGGTTAGAAGACAAGATTGGCAGCAGAAGGGGTAAGGGAGAGTAGGAATTTATAAGACGTTACAGATTTACAAGCAACTACATTGCCAGTATATTGGTAAGTAATACAAGTGCTGGTCCCAGCTGGTGATTTGCCGGCTGGGCCAGTCAAATACTAACCAGTTAGCAACCGTAGTAATGAAGCAAGGCTAGCAATACCATAGGGATCATGCAAAAGCAAGGTCAATTCAGACCAAATCGGTTATTGAAATCAATAACAATCAATTAGCAGAGCCATGTAAATCCGGGTCATACATGGGAAATCACCAAGTTAAAGTTTGCTGAGATAACCAAATTTATTTAGTCTTAGGAAAGCAGGGTTATATACAGAAAATACAGACAAGATATTCCATTCACAAATATTAGCTAGGAAATCACCGATTCTCACTAGGACACTACAGAGCCTGTTTGCTCAGGCAACGAGAGTAGGTCAGACCTTATATCACCGGTATTTACTTTTCTAGCTTAGACATGACAAACTTGCAGTGCACGCTTACTGACTTCAGTTTTTAACTTTTGCATCCATCGCCATACCAAGCATCTGTATTCTAAAGTAAAAAAGAAAAAATTTATTTCGTGCTGCTAACATTGATTGGTTTTACCACTTTGGAAATTGGCCACAAAAGATGGTTTTAGAGGCCAAAGCTTCTTAATACAATCTATTGCTGAATGGTTACCACTAAAAAAGAGTGACATAGCAGATAGCACTCCTATTCATTCTTTGATATGCTCTGCCCTGCTAGCCTATCTACTGACCTGTTCTCCCCTTACTTTACACCTGACAACAAGATCCAAATTTCCATTGTTTTCTGCTCCTCACTATTTTTTAAAGGGATCTGTTACCTAGACATACAGAATTTTTTTTTTTCAAATAGTTTAAAGATCATATACTGACTGTCCCATCTTTATGACATCGGCATAGCAATCATTTCATTTACTGTTCTTCCCTTCAACTCCCCACATTCCCCCTCCCTCCTCACATATAGGATGTGCTATGGCACTTGCATCAAGTCCTCCTTTCTGGAATATACACCAGATTTAGGAATGATGCATACTTTGATGACAACTTGATGACCAAAAAATGGAATTAACCTGTTGCTGTAATTAAGGATTGCACAAGAATTCACATGGGCTCAAGAGCTAGGTGTAACCCTGCCGGAACATGGGAAGAGGTGTGGAGCCTAGAAGATTGGTTGCATTATCTGTGTGAATAGGAAATTATGCCTATATCTTTGGCCATCTGCCCCTAAAATAAAAATGCCTATCCCTCTCGGATAATGCATAAGGTTTTGTAGACCTGATGGACTGCCTATTGTGATACAAACCTGGGGAACATGTCCATGTGGACCTAAGGTCATGGCAATGAGTTTCAATGCCAGCAGCAGTGGGTGGGGCTGATTCCTGGTACTGTTATGCAGGGTCCACAGGGTTGCTGCTAAGAAGTGGTCATCGGGTAGGCTCTGATCTATTAGAGTAAAGGACTTACTCAGCTGTGTGGGGGAGGCTTTCTCATCCATTAATTTTTTATAGTGCCCAGTGTTCTATTTTGGCTGTCTCCAGACATGAAACAAAAAAAGCAAAAAGGCTGGTACTCTCCCTAATAGGTACCTGGATTTAAAGGTGGGGCCCGGTTATTTTTTTCCCATTGAAGTCAGATGGGGGGTGGCCTGGAATTTGTCCTAAACTAAAAATAGATAGCTCTGCTGGTAAATAAATAACAGAATACGAATAAAACATTGCTATTTCATAAAAACAAGCTGTTAAATTCAGATCCATGTACTGATATTGAGGGTACAAAGTTTAGTTTGAAAATAATAAATGTTTCCTTGTTCCTAGGCTATCAAAAAAAAAACAACATGACACACATCTTACCAAAGTACTTGAAGGTACAACATTACTCTACAGTAAATTCATTAGTGTGGTGATACTGTACTTCTCCATATCACTGGGTTGCACACGCTTTAATCTTATTACATAAGGAACTATTCTTTGCTGTTGCATTTCCTTTGCAATCTTTTATATCAAGTTCTGTATTTTCTCATCAAGTGATAAAAGAGTTTTGGCAGTTTATCTAGAAAGTAGCAGCAGGTCATAAATACAGGAATAACAAGACACAATGACTGGGATCTGCTTTATGTCATATATAATTAAAACGTATACACTGCATTTTATTAATATGTCCACTTGAACTTGAACTGAGCTGTTTTACTTTCAATAGCAAACATGGAACACAATTTTATAAGGTAGCTTGTCTGAATGTTGTCATTTTTATTAGTTTCATAATTGCCTGTTCAGTGGCGTAACTACCGGGGGAGCAGGGGGTGCAATTGGGCCAGGGCCCGCACCCCGCAGGGCCCCCCGGCAGTCACGCTGGCTGGAGTCGGCCGCAGCGCCGCACGGACGAGGGTGGGGGGTGGGGCCCGGCTGCACAGCCCGCACCAGGGCCCGCCCCCCAACCTAGTTCTGTCACTGTGCCTGTTACAGTTTGCATTGTTTAGAAACCATCCTAACTTTCTGACATTTCATTCTTCTTCAGTGACCTATGTGATATTTAATACAGTTACGGCATCCGTTATCTGGAAACCCCTTATCCATAAAGCTCTGAATTACAGGAAGGGCATCTCCCATTGTAATAAAATAATTACATTTTTAAAAAATTATTCCTTTTTGCCTGTGATAAAAAGACAGTACCTTGTACTTGATCCAAACTAAGATATAATTAATCTTTATTGGAAGCAAAACCAGCCTATTAGGTTTGACTAATGTTTAAATTATTTTTTTAGAAGACGTAAGGCATGAAGAACCAAATTACAGAAAGATCCCTTATCTGTAAAACCCCAGGTCCCAAGCATTCTGGATAACAGGTCCCATACTTGTACAATCAAATCCAAAAGTGCCTGCTGAAAAAATTTTTTGCCTTAAACCCTAGGAGACATCAGTGTGCACTAGATGGCACTAACTTCCTGTGTCTGTGGTCCTCTGGTTCTAACATGCAAACAAGTGATTGCTTCGTAAAGTAAATACATAGAATTTGTCATTTAATTACCATTCCAGATCAGATGCAATAGTCATGGTTTTTTTTTTACCCCAAATGCAATGTGTTCCAAATGGTGTAACTTTTGGCACTTGTATCAAAATGATGTGTGCGCCAGATTCATTAGATGCAAGTTCATGCAGGATTATTTTTGAGTGCCAGGTCAGCCAGGCCAGCCAGGCCATTTACAAACAATTTTTGGAACTAAGGAACAGCAGGTGCTTAACACGACTATGTAGAAGTGCAAGAAGCAATATTTTAACACCCAATGACTGTGACCATTTTGTGTGGCCACAACTGCACTTTGAGACATAATAACCTCTACAGTATGACATTTACTGGAAAGAGACATCTCAAAAATCAGTAGTTCTACTAAACTTCACTTATGTAGCACTGGTAAAATATCATCATCATTTTTATAGCTGCAGCAAGTTGCGCAGAGATTTGCAATAATATTGCAAAAAATGAAATAAAATATGTAAAATATATATTTCTAGATGGTAATTAGTGACACGCATGACCTGTTTGTGGACATGTAAATATGGACATGCAAATCCTTGGTTACTGCTAAAGCTTTTATATAGATGCATTGTTCCTTCTCTAGACACAGTTAGTAGGCACACTTTAGAATGACTTCCACCCAGTATTCAAAAACGAATACTAGCAACTTGTGAAAGGGTGGGGTGCATTTGGATGACTGCATCTGGCACTTGAGGAGATCGGAATAATTGGTACAGTGCAGGGCAGAGGATAAAACAAAAAGCAAACAGAAGATGGAAGAATTGGCTACTGAGATCTATGTAAGTTTATATTCAATGGGGCATCATGTATTCCTAGCGAAGCATCATGTATTCCTAACGAAACCAGCAGGACCAGTAAGTCCAGTTTGGTAGGTCTTTGCAAAAGGCGGGCCTTCCCTCTAATTTTGTCGCTGTGCAGTAACCCGTAGCAACCAATAGAAAGTTTGGTTTTTAATACGTACTGTATATGCTACCTGCCATTTACAAATAGACGTGTAGCAAATTTTGCACCTTTTATTTAATAACCCCCTTAGTCCTGGTCCTTTACTGGTAGTTCCATTAGTGGCTCTAGATGGAGCTGTGACGCTATTCCAGCACCCACTCCCACTTGTCCTTTTCTCTTGCTTCCCCACACCTTCTTCTTTACTTTCCTTACTTGTTCTTTTCTCTTTTAATTAAACAAATGTTGTTCAGTATAAAATCATACATATATAATATTTGTTAATGCTAAAAGAGCAATTTTTATAAAGTCTATTTAAAATCAGTTATAAATTTTTATATATATATATATATATATATATATATATATACTGTATATATATATATATATATATATATATAGTTATTAGAATATAGGAATGCACACTGGGATAAAAAATCTTCCTTATTTATTCCAACATTAAAAGAAACAGGTCAACGTTTCGGACCTTTA
This sequence comes from Xenopus laevis, assembly GCF_017654675.1. Classification (NCBI taxonomy): domain Eukaryota; kingdom Metazoa; phylum Chordata; class Amphibia; order Anura; family Pipidae; genus Xenopus; species Xenopus laevis. Next base: position 110,021,563 of record NC_054371.1, on the reverse strand, counting down.
TCAAGACCTAGATCATCATTTAAAATCTCTATAAATAGTTAAAAACAATTAACCAATCAGTATACAACCACACTCTGATGCGTGACATCACTGTAAGTACAACCCCTTCATATGTTGTTCAACTGACTTAATCAGCTGATTTCACAACAGAGTGTGAACAGGACCACATAATTGTAACTTTGTATCACATCAATACCTTATCTCTGATTGAGGAAACATGAAAAGGAACAATGTTCATTTAACCCATATGGTGATAGAGTATTCAGTTTTTTAATCCAAAAGACTTCTCTTGATCTATCACCACCCCTACGTAGAGGTGGTATATGATCAATCGCTATATATTTAAATGTTGGCCCTTTTCCAAAAAATTTTTGGCCACAGGTTTTTGTGTTTTACCATCTCTAAAAGCTACACTAATTGCAGATCTATGTCCATCCATTCTCAGTCTCAATGTCTGATCAGTTTTCCCTACATACGAGAGGCCACAGGGGCATGTTACCAAATAAATCACGTGTGTTGTGGAACATGTGATATGGTCTCTTATAAGAAACCTCATACCAGTATGAGGATGTAAAAAAACTAACACCAGGGTTCATGTATCTGCATGATGTACAGCTAGGGTATCGAAAACATCCTGGTTTATTTTCAGGGAGCCAAGTATTAGTTGTTTTCTGATAGCAAGTTAAGGGATTGTTTTTTACTAGAATATCTTTTAAATTAACCCGCCTCTTGAAACCAACCATTGGTTTACTACTATAATAGAAATGAAAGTAGCTTGAGCTGTAAGAATGTGTTCATCTGACATTGTATGGTCAGTAAAAGACAAAATTCAGTTCTGATCATACAAAGCACTAGATCTTATGTCAAATATTAAAAGTATTTCCAAGATCGCATTTATGGATTTTGACTTATTTGAATTTCCATGTTTACAAGTTTGCCATGTTTCAGCGTGAAAATAAAAACTGTGTAAATAGATAGGCTGTGCAAAATAAAAAATTTTCTAATATAGTTAGTTAGCCAAAGATGTAATGTATAAAGACTGGAGTGACTGGATGTATAATAAAATAGCCACAACACTACTTCCTGCTTTTCAGTTCTATAACTCTGAGCTAGTCAGCGACTTGAAGGGGGGGCCGCATGGTACATATCTGTTCAGTGAGTTTGCAATTGATCCTCGGCATTCAGCTCAGATTCAAAAGCAACAGATATGACCCACGTGGCCCCCCTTCAGGGTAACCAGTCAGTGGAAACCAAGAGAGCTGAAAAGCAGGAAGTTGGGCTATGTTCTGTTATGTTAGACATCAGGGTCGGACTGGGGGGCCCGGGGCCCACCGGGACTGCTGGTCCAGGGCCCCCCGCCCCCTACTGCGCCGCTCGAACGCCGCCATGCGCATGCCTGAGCGGCGCTTCTCGGTGCGCAAGTGCCGATGCGCATGCGCAAGCGGTGATGCGATGCGCATCGCCGGAAACTTTTTAAACATTTTTATACTATTAGAGGGGGTCTGGCCCGGCGGGGGCCCACGAGGGTCGGGGCCCACCGAGTTTTTTCCCCGGTGTCCCGCCGGGCCAGTCCGACACTGTTAGACATCCAGTCACTCCAGCCTTTATACATTAGATATTTATCTAACTAACTATATAAGAAACATTTTTTATTTTGCACAGCCTATCTATTTACCCAGTTTTTATTTTTACACTGAACAATTCCTTTAAGTTTGCTGTAAAAAACAGTTGTCATAGGTGGGTGGTGGTGGGCCATATTTGCCCCCAGCCCAGGCTCTTTCACTCCATCCCCATCCTGTCTCAACCCCTTTGAGAAACACAGATACTGACTATTGCTATTTATTTACTCACATCAAACCGTCCACCCCCTCCAGAGACATCAGAAATGGGTGGGTTTAGCTTGGGCATGTAAAGCATTGTTGCAAGGTGGGCCAGGTTTGATTAGGGCAGCTTAGGGTAGGCATGGCTTACTGGACTTTCAGCCCCCATTTGTTGATTAAAGTTTTGAAATAAAGTCAGTGGCATAGTTATCATACATGCAAGCAAGCAGGTCTGGACTTGGAGTCAAAATAGGCCCTGGCATTTCAAGTACACAGAGGCCTAAGCAGTCCCACACCAGCCTACTCTACAGTGACTGTCTATGGCATCTTATAGCAACCCCTTTGGCATTTGCCAGAACTCACAGATTACCAATCTGGGCCTGCAAGCAAGCACATGTGAATGGAAGCTGCGTGAGCTGCATCAATTAACAAAAAACAAATATGAGTATATTTAAATTTGTATTATATTTGTATTGCATTGTATTGAAAATCCTATAAATGCTAGTAAATATCTATAAAGCCCTTTGATTTTGTCCCTTTAAGAGGCAACAATGCTGAATTGTGTTCTGGGCTCCTGTACCTTGTTCCCCTGTATCTGCTTTGCCCAGGCAGGTCATTCTCCACCATTATCTCAGCCACAAATTACACACAGTTGCAGTGTTGTGTACACAAATATAGAAGGTGAGGTCTATGCCCTTTAATATACTCCATTTTCAAAATATAGCTGAAAGATAGAGGCCAATGCTTCACAAATCACCCTGAGCTCTACTGCAGTCATGTACCTATTCCTCAGCGTTCACCACAGCCTGATATCCCAGTATTACAGGTTTCAGCTTGATGATCAAAACACTGCAATTAAGTAGGGATGGGTCACTGCCAGAATTCCCATCATCAAAGAAGTGCTAAAATGTTCATAGTAACAGTGTTCTTCACTAGTTTTCTCATTTAATATTGTTTTTTTAATTCTGAGATGGTGAAAACAATTCTACACTATGGGCAGAATCAGTGTATCCAGGCAAATAAATAAATAAAAAACATATGGTGTGTTCATGATGAATTCTCACACTGAACGGCTATGGCAAATTGTTGGTTGGGGAGAAAAAAATTCTGTAGCATATAAAAAATATTGTTTATGTGCACAGTAGCTTGCATTGTAATACATTTTAAAGGGGCAATAAACGTTCAATTTCATTGCTAGATTACTGAACTAAATATACTTTTTCCCAATTAGGAAATTTATATCAATCTATGACTGAAAGTAAAGCCACATTGTACTTCCTGACAGTAAAATAACAAATTACCAGTGCACTGAGAAGCCCCCCACCGCAGACTGTTGTCCTTTATGATAAAGAGCAGCTAATTTTTCAGAGGTTTCTTGGTGGACTGCTGCCTAATATATAGACATAACACAACGTTGCTCATTTAATTGAGCTTGTTACTGTGTAGCAGCCAATTGAATCAAGGATATAGTGAGTGAATGAGTGTGCCTCAGCATATGTACTATTTCTTAAAGTTGCAGCTGTCCTTTGTGAATCCTTCTACCTGCTGACAATCTCTACTCCTCACCCTGGAATTGAGTAAGCACAATCTATACATTTTAATATCTGAGGAATAGTCATTTTTTGTTAAAATTGAACAATGGGAAAAGTCCTACCATTTTGGTAGCTATAGATAAATAGCAGACTGTAGCAAATCTTGCACCTTTTATTAGGTAACCCCCTTAGTCCTGGTCTTTTACTGGTAGTTCCATTTGTGGATCTAACTGGAGCTATGATGCTATTCCACGTGGGTCTCCTCTTTTTTCCTTGTTTCCACTCCCCATTTGACTTTCCTTTCTTGCTCTTTTCTAAACAAATGCTACAAAGCTGATTAGTTGGTCATCTGTCATTTTATACAGTGTATATATACAAATATACAGTGTATATATACAAATATACAGTGCTTGATCTACCAGTAGCTCTACATTAAATCATGGATATATATCCATTGATGCTATTAAGATGTACTATCATTAAATTAAGATCAATCATAAGATAAAGAAAAGCCACTGCTTGACTTCAGATATAGATGTGGGAGCTGAATATGTTCTATGCAATATTTTTATTGAATGGTAACACAAGTGCTTGCTCGATTTGCCATTAAGCTACAGTATGACCACTGATGAGTTGAAATCGTCGTGTTAAAAAAAAAAAATTCCACTTAAGCATATAGGGATGTTTTTTAATTACATGAGACCAACGGGGACTTTTCTATACACTGATTCAAAGCTTGAAAATGTAAAAGTCTTGTGTTCACAAAGTGCAGCTTGTCTTGTTAACATAGTACAACAACTGAGTGTTTCTAAATGATTCATGTGAAGTGCAGTACATCTTTTAATTGGGTATATTACATTATGGCAGCTTTTGTTTGCCCCAGTTACCTCCCTGGCCACCCCTTACTGTGCACAACCCCCAGCTGGCTCCACTTTCAGTATTATACGTAATACACAGACACCAGCTCCAATTTCAATATCTACAAACAGAAAGTTTATACAGACAACAGGGGTTATTTATCATACAAATGTGTTAGGTGCCTGCAAAAAAAAAAATCCAATTTGCTCTTCAAAGAGCGTTTTATAGCAGTTACACATACTAACTAATACCACTATTTTTTAAAACCATTAGGCGGGGGTGCAATGAGGGTGTGACCACAAAATACATATAGTCAACTAGCCTAATGGTTTTAAAAAATAGTGGTGAGCACAACTTTCCCTTGTTTGTTATAGTTATACAGGAGCAGTGACCAGCTCCATGTTGTAGCTCCCACCCCTCCCAGCTATAGTCAGGTGATCCCACTGGTGACTAATAAAAGGGCAGCCAAGTTTGGGAGTTTTACTTTGAAAGCAGCTAGTAAGTTGCAGGTAAAACTTAGTCCCTTTGTAAAATGTATAATTAAGCAATTGAATTCTTAATGAATCAGATGAAAATTAAGCGTAGGACTGGCCAGATATGGGATGACTTTGACGTAGTTGGCCAGCTTAAATATATTGCAATATATGGACAAACAATCCCTGTGTTGTTTAAAGGGTAAAGCATTTTTTAGTAGCACTATGCACAAAATGTCTCTGTCTTAAATATATTGATAATGGGTTGAGTGCAGAGGACCTCTTGTAGTTGACTATATGTATTTTGTGGTCACACCCTCATTGCACCCCCGCCTAATGGTTTTAAAAAATAGTGGTGAGCACAACTTTCCCTTGTTTGTTATATATATATATATATATATATATATATATATATATATACACATATATGAGTTTTTGGACTAGGTTGGATGGGAGGGTGCAAGCACGTGGGTCAGTTATTTTTCTTTTATATTTGATTTAAATACTTGACCCTGCACACCATCTACTTTTTTCACATTTGAAGGTGCTCCCCAAGCATTTTTTGCATATATAAGGTCCAAATTACCCTAGCAACCATGCACTGATTTGAATAAGAGACTGCAATATGAATAGAAAAAGGCCTGAATAGAAATAAGTAATAAAAAGCAATAACAATACATTTATAGTCTTACAGAGCATTTGTTTTTAAATGGGATCAGTGACCCCCATTTGAAAGCTAATTAGTTAGAAGAAGAAGGCAAACAATTGAAAAAATATAAAAAAATACATAATGAAGACCAATTAAAAAGCTACTTAGAATTGACCATTCTATAACATACTAAAAGTAACTTAAAGTGGACCTGTCACCCAGACACAACAATCTGTATAATAAAAGTCCTTTTCAAATTAAACATGAAATCCAATTTCTATTTTTTATTAAAGCATTCATAGCTGTTATAAACTCATTTTAAATTCTCAGCTGTCAATCAAATATTATCTCCCCCTCCTCTATGCCTTCGGCATAGAGGCGGGACAGACAATTACTTTCACTTTCCATTTAGCACTTCCTAGATGTCACTGCTCTCCACACATTCCCCCATTCTCTTTACCATTTAATTGTGTAGCCAGAGCATGGGGATGGACATTGGGTCCCCCATTCTGGTGCACAAACAAGATTCTGAGATGATACAAGGCTTGCCTTAATTACAGTGTGCACAAAATGGCTCCTGCCTGCTTGCTATAACTATGAATTCTCAGACTGAAGGAAACAAGATTCAAATAATTTATATAGTGTAATTAAAGTTAATTTTACTTGACTAATGTGATAAAATAGAATTTTGAATAATTATTTGTGGTGACGGGTCCCCCTTTTTTTTTTTTAAAGATTTTCTTCCATATGAATACATTTATATCACATTTTTATGCCTGGGCTAACACCCAAGTGCCCCAGATCGCATCATACTTCCTAGGGCAGGGCTGTCCAACTGGCGGCCCGCGGGCCCCCCCCTCATGAGGCCCTCCACATTAAAGTCTGTTTACCATATGTAAAATTTAAAAGGTATCACTACAGAGATTAATTGGCCCCTGCATTGTTTAAATCTCAAATTCAGACTAATCCCCTGCATTGTTCACACCTGTGATCCCCCTGCATTGTTCACACTTGTGACACCTCTATTGTTTATACCCCTAAAGCCCTGTACTGTTCCACCTGAGACTCGGACTGAAACTGCCCACATTGTTCACCTGTTCACACCTTATTCAAACTGCTAATGGGGCACCAGCACTGTGTCGCTGTATGTAGTACATATTAGACTGGTCCTGATTCCTGTCTCCTGCCTGTTCTGCCTTCCCTATGCTCCCTGTGTGTGTCATACTTTGGTATTTATTCTGGGGGTTTGTTAGCATTTGAAAATTGGCACCTAAGGTGTGTAATCATATGCTGGGGTACTGTATTATACACAGGGAAGGAGGAGGCATATGGATTTATGGGTATGTCTTAATATGACTTAGCTTTTTTCACATATGAGTGGCATCCCTGCCAGGGCAGACACAAGGTAGTTTGGCACCCTAGGCAAGAGCTTCACTCAGTGCCCCCCTGTCCTGCATTACCATTTCCCTCCTTACCATGCTGGTTTTTAACTAAAGAGAGCAAGAAAGTGTACAACACTTTTTCATTTATATTACTGCCCCCTGTACATGTACCAGCAAGCTCATCAGCCATCCATCATACAGCCCTCCTGCAGCCATCATATTGCCCCAATCTTTAACTGTGTCAGCAGAAGCCAAAAATAAATCTGATCACATCATATTGCCCCCAAGTATTTATGTCACTGTGCCAGCGCCCAGCCCAGCAGCAACAGCAAACATATGGCCCCCAAATCTGTACCTGGCTGTGCCAGCAGGAAGCTTCACACTTTACAGTAATAGAAAGAATGTCTTCAGTTCAGTGCAACTGTGCAAGGCTGAGAGCAGCGAGATAGAGCCACACCAAGCAGCCCCCCAGCTCTCTGCCTCTCTCTGTCACCGAACACATGAGTGAGATCATTGACACTTGAACGCACATCGCGGTGCACCGCACAGAAGGAGCTATTACTTGCCAGCAAGAGGGAGAAGGAGATGGATTAAACCCAACTGGGTGACCATGATTACTGAAACAAATTATTAAATAAACGCTTGAAAAAAGAGCGCCCCTCAATGATGGCGCCCTAGACAGCCGCCTACTCTGCCTACCCCTAGTTCCGGCCCTGATCCCTGCAGTGAGCACCAACCATCTGTTTTTTTGGTGTGCTATTAATGTGGACATGGTCTTGCGGTAACATGGGTGTGGTTTAAAGTGGGTGTGGTCTAAAAACAGGGCGTGGCTAACATTGGATTCCGTTATCGGCCCTCCACCATGTAGATTGGAAAAATTCCGGCCCTCGGTACCATAGAAGTTGGACAGCACTGTTTTAGGGCATCCTCTTGTGATATAGATTAACTTTTGCTTTGTAAGAGAGTCATTAATTAACTGCTTCCAGAGGTCAAGGGGGGGAGCGGACATCGACTTCCACTGTAGTAAGATCGCTTTTTTGGCATAATATAACAATTGTAAATCGCATAGTCTTTGGCATTTACTTAGTGTACAATCTGCTATTATACCCAGTAGACATGTAAGAGGGGAACAAATGCCAGGAAGATCAAGGTATGACGCCAGAATACCATTCCCAGAATACATGAAAATACGTTCCTGTTGCGTTTCTACATTTGGGACAAACATCTAGTGCGGTAGGGAACATCTTAGCCATTCTATATGGGGTGTAGTACAAAACTTTATTTGAATAAACCTGTCCCTCATTGAGATCGTTATTTCAGGTACCTGTTTCAATGCATCCCTCCACATTTCCTCATCCAATTCAGGAATGTCTCTTTTCCATTTTTGTTTAATTTTATCCAAAGGGTTAGTGCCCGCATTCAATAGAATTGTGTAGCACATTGAGAGCGGTTTCCGCAACCCTGCTTGGAGCAGGTATTTCTCTAGTGTTGTTTCTGCGGTCTGTATTGGTCTAATGGGGAATTGTGATAAGAATGCATGTTTAAATTGGAGATATCGGAAAATCATATTGGAGGGGAGGTTGTACTCCTGTTTTAGGAGTTGGGAATTGTTTAAGCTCTCCTCCCTCTACAATATCTCCCAGTACCTTAATACCATGATTGGCCCAACAACTAACATCTGGCACAAGTTGGAATTGGGGTAGATTGCTGTTGCCCCATAGGGGGGTCCAGGTGGACCAAGTTAGAGGGTCAGTCCTTACAAGCTGCAGCGCTTTTTGGAATGCACGGGCCACAGTTAACATAGGTAATGTGGTGACATAGTATGGGGATGGACCCCTGTTTAGTGTCCTAGCCAGGCCTTCAAAAGAACCTACTGCTGCTGCCTCCAAAACCACAGCTTGGTTATCTAGTTTCGGGTTTATCCACCAGTGTGCGAAGACCATTTGACTTGCCAGAAAATACAGTTTGAGGTCTGGCAGAGCTAAGCCTACTCCTGTTATCGGGGCACATAGTGTTTTGAATGCTATGCGTGGATGACCCCCCGCCCATAGGAAGTTTCTGAGCAGTCTATCCACACTTTTAAACCAACCTGCTCGTGGAGTTATAGTAGAGTTTTGGAAGGCGTAAAGGAATTTTGGCAGACTAACCATCTTAAATATACTCACCCTACCAGGCAGTGAGAGTGGGAGCTCTTGCCATGTAGCTAGTTTGGCAGTAAGGGCTTTTACTATAGGGTCTAAGTTTAGAATGGTATATTGCTGCAAGTCCCTGTGTATCTCAATCCCAAGATATTTAAAAGTGTCGACTTCTTGCAAGTTCCCAATTCTCATGGGACAATTCTTTGGAAATGGGTCTATGGGAAATATAATAAAATAAAAAGTCCTGAAAATTCTCCAGAGGTGGATACCGTTTGCAGGAGGGCTGTAAGAGCTTGGTTGGGGTTCGCCAGGTAAATTAACATGTCATCTGCATTTAGAGACAATTTGTCTGTCACCGCTCCCAACGTTAGCCCCTCAACCTGCTGGTTTGCTCTGATTTGTATTTCTAGGGGCTCTATGGCTAGAGCAAATAATAGTGGCGAGAGGGGGCAGCCCTGACGCGTTCCCCTTTCCAAGCGCACCACACTAGATATTACTCCATTAACTAGAACTCTCGCTTGAGGATGTGCATACAATGCGCGAACCCAAGCTCTAAACCTTGGACCTATGTTATAGCGAGCCAGTACCTCCCACAAGTAAGACCAATCTACAGTGTCAAAGGCTTTAGTCATATCAAGCGACACCACAACTCTCTGCCCTCCATTGTCATATTTGAGTGATAGATTAGTATAGAGGCGTCTCAAGTTGATGTTAGTTGATTTATTGGGCATGAAACCAGTTTGGTCTGGGTGTACTAGCTCTTCTATAATGCCCTTGAGCCTGTTGGCAAGAATTTTGGCAAATATTTTGAGATCACAATTTAGTAGTGAAATAGGCCTGTATGAGTCACATTGGTCAGGTGCTTTACCAGGTTTAGGAATTAACGTTATATACGCCTGGTAGCAGGAGTCCGGCAGTGCCATGTTTGGAGTGATATTGTTATACCAGGTGTTTAATTTTGGGGCAAGTAGGTTACTATGCATCTTATACCATTCACCTGGGATACCATCTGGGCCTGGAGTTTTATTTGGTGGAAGGTCCGATATGGCCTTTTCTATCTCATCTTGGGAGATATCTATATCAAGCTGAGCTCCTTGCTCATCAGATAGTTGGGGGAATTCAATGGAACTAAGATACTTCGCAAGTTCAGTTGGGAGTGCAGACGGGGGGGCAGCATATGTGGATTGGTAATATCGGCCAAATGTATTAGCAAGTTCTTGATGGTCAGTAATTAGGTCACCAGTGCTATTATATACCCCTCTTATTACAGTGCGTGAAAGAGCCCCTCTTGCCAGCATTGCTAATAGCTTCCCATTTTTGTCACCTTTTTCGAACCAAGCAGCATTTCTATATAACTCTTTCTGGGAAAATGTATCCACATACAGTAAGTCATTTGCCTTTGGGCTGTGCCCATTTGGGTTGCCTTTTCAGATGAGGGGGCCAACGCCTTCTCTGCCTCCAATAGCCTAGAACGTGTTTGTGCCACCTCAGAGTCTACCTGTTGTCTTATTGATTTGATAAGCGTAATATAAGTTCCCCTAATATAGGCTTTAGTTGCGTCCCAGACCACCAAGTCTGATGCCGTGCCCTCATTAGCCTCGCAGTGCAGTGTCAGTGCATGAGGTTATTTCCTCTACCATTTTAGGATGGTGCACCCATTTGGGGGATAGTTGCCACTGCGTGCCGCATTGATTGGTTTTGGTTCTAATCCTTAGACTCATTGGAGCATGATCGGAACATATTCTGGGTAATATCTGCAATATATGTTTGCAATATCCAGGCCTGGATTTGTGGAAAGGCCACGTAGGCCTGGGCCTAGGGCGGGAGGATTTTAGGGGGGCGGCATACTGCCCAACCACACCCACATTGGTTCAAAAACACTGGGGATGCACTGGAGATACAATCATTTTTTAAATTTCCCATGCGCCAATCCCCATTGCTCCTGTCCCCCTTGAGGGGAGAGGGGCAACGAATGGCAGTGGGCCTAGGGGCGCCCACTATGTAAATCCAGCCCTGGCAATATCTCATTAGTGACTAGATATAAATCTATACGTGAGAGAGCAGCTGTAGCTGATGAATAGCATGTAAATTGCTGGGACTGCGGATTTTTCCACTGCCATGCATCGGTTAATCCTAGAGTTGTGGCCCACTGGGCAAAACAGAGTGAGTCATGGGGGTTGGGTTTGAGTCTATCTGTGACAGGATTTAGGACCATATTAAAGTCACCTGCCCATATTGTAGGTAGTTGTCCAAACATAGCAACCTTCAGTACTAATTCATTTAACAGTTGTGTGTCTGCTGGGGGAGGAAGTTAAACATTAATTATGAGATAGGATGTTCCCAAAATCTGAGCATGAAGTATGAGATATCTGCCAAACCTGTCGGAAGTCAGGCCTTCCAGGTGGAAGTTGAGGTATTTCCTGACAAGAATTGCCACCCTCTAGAGTGGGAAGAGTACTCTGAAGTGTAAGCAGCGGATACCCAGTGACGTTTAAGGGCGCGTGTGCGTTGCCCTACTAAATGTGTTTCTTGGAGGAGCATGAGGTCTGCACCAGACTTTTTTAGCGTGTCTAAAATCACTGATCTCTTAACTTTGTTATTTAGCCCTCTGACATTCCATGTAAGAACTTTAATTTACTATCAGCCATTTAGAAAACAATAAAATTTGTTCGAGGTAGGCCATCCGGGGCAACCCCAAGGCTCCAGCCCACCAGATGTCTGGTGTATAACATTTACAGGCGGAGTGTTGCAGGCATCTAGCCTGGGGATGCCCCCAATGCCCAAAATGCCCAACCCCACAATACCATCACAATTATTCATGGTGACCCGTGAGACAGAGATTAGAAAGTGAAAAAGAGCAAACATTAGGTAAAGGAGATACATTTCCCAAGGGAAAAAAAAGAAAACCCCTCCCGGTATCCTCCCCCAACTTGAAGATACATTAATCCCAGAACGTATAAACCAATTTGAGTGAGGTCTGGATTAGATCCCAACAGTTACTTAGTTAGAGTTCTGAACCAAAAAAAAAAGAAAAAACAAAGCTCACACCATCGTAATGGTTATAATATTATAAGATGGAGAATCTGGGTTATCTGGAGAACCCCGTTAGTAGTCGGGTGAAATCAAGCCTTTGTAACTCGGTCATAGTCCCACCAAATCAAAGTATCAGGAACCCATTGGGAAGCTAGTAAAAACATATTCCTTCCATGTATAGCAGAGACATTTTTGTTAGTCAGTTTTACTGCGTGGATGTAAACGTGAATTCCCATGGTGCCTGTCTGTGGCTTGTTCAAAGTAATCAAACATATATCCTGTATAAGGGCAGTTCAAAATAGTTGCTATAATTACATCATATGCTGGTGTAGCAAATATGCTTTCGCAGCCCGGGCCCTGTGTCCCCAAATAGTGGCCCATCTGACAAATAGTGTAGTGCCGTTGTTATACTGTACCGGTTCATGACCCAGGATCATCCATTGGGTGTCTCATACAGGCAAGACAGGAGATAGGAGGAATTAAGGTTGCCGATTTTGCAGTGGAGCATGTCTGCGGTCCAGCCAGTCGGCCACCAACTCGGGTTTGTCGAAGAAAAGTGATTTGCTTCCCTCTTGGATTCTTAGCTTGGCCGGGAACATCATGGAGTATTCGAGACCCAAGTCTCTAAGCCGGCGTTTGACTCCTCGATAAGAACTTCTTTTCTTCTGGACTACCGTGGAGTAATCCGGATACAGCGGATACAACTCGGGCTCCCTCAAATAATATGTCTCAAATATGTCTCACTTCTTCCGTGCCGCTCTTAGGGCTGCATCCCTATCTTGGTAATTTAGGGGCTTGATGAGGAAGGCCCTGGGAGGCGCCCCCGGAGGTAGGGGCCTTGTAGGGACCCTGTGTGCCCATTCTACAACAAATTGCGCTGAGAATTGCTCCTGTCCCAGTGTGTCTTTGAGCCACTTCTCTGCAAAGAGCTCTGGATTGGGCCCCTCAGTGCGTTCAGGAAGGCCTATTATCCTTACATTGGATAGTCTCTGCCTGTTCTCCAGATCATCAATTAGATCAGTGGCTGTTTGTAGTAGATCTTTTAGCTGGGATATGTCCCCTAGGACCCGTTCTGTGCGGTCTTCTACTCCCTCCACCCTCTCCTCCAAGCGCCCTGTGCGCTCTCTCATATTCTGCATGTCCTGCTTAATGAGTGAGAGGTCCACTTTAAGTTCCTCTAGTTTGGAGGTGAAGGCAGCCAATGTAGTTTGGCATTGCGTGATAGCTGCCATTAGATCTGCATGAGAGGGGCCTGGCGGTGCAGGCGCATCTGCTAGCGGAGGCTCTGGTGGTAAGGGAGGAGGTGACGGGGCCCGCTGCGGGGCATGCTGAGTCGGCGCCATCTTGGGGAATCACTCGCGCATACTGCTCAAGCCGCACGGCTGCTTCAGATTTAGTTGTGCGCGTATGCGTACCCATCATCAGTGCGCTCGGGATTCAGCAGGTAATAGGCGCTTATGTGCCACAATTTCTGTGCTAATGGTGGTTGCAAATGGGCATACAGTATAACAGAGGTTCGGTGCGTGCAGCTAGGTCGCCATTACGCCACGCCCCCCACGGGTCCCCTTTAAAGGTGAACCACCCATTTAAATGTTGTGATAAAAAGTGGTTATTTTTTTTTAAAGAGAAGATGGCTAGTTCTATAATATAGATACATAAATGGAGCAAATCACTGCACTGCTAAAAAAAATATTGATTTTAACAGTAAATATAAAAAAGTACTCTCCATTTCACAAATTGATGTTATTTGTCTATTTCTCTTAATATTAAAAAAGACCAGCAGAGGGCTGTCACGAGAGTTATTGCAGGCTCGCTAATAGAGAGCTCATTATCAGATGCTGCATTCTTGGCATTAACTATTCGGAGCAGAAATCATTCATATCTTTTCAGACTTTCATCTAGCTTTGTGTTTGTATGTTAAGAATTCTAAAATTGTCTGCCACAACTTTCAAACTGTTAGACTGTGAGGTGAAGTAAAAGACAAATCAACTGCAAATCTCAGATTGGTGATTATGCCTTTGCAGATGTAGATGCAAATATTTTTAAAGCTATGTTAAAAAAAAGCATTAAAATATACTGAAAAATTACCATGTTAACAGTACCTTTAACAATGTAATACATTTAGGTCTACGTGCAACATGAATTAAAACTGTAGCGTAAAAAGAGATACACTGTACCTGTATATTGGAAAAACATAAGCAGTTATTGCTTAAAGAAAAGAAAAAAAATATGAAAGTGCAGTGTATTAATAATTACTGCACTTTCTACGAGCTATCCCAGTCAGAGGGAACAAATAAAAACATTATTTTTTGCTCTTAAATTATGCATCTATAGTAATTAATAAATATACTTTTATAAATATTTATAGATATGATGAAAGGAAAATTAGCATTATTGTTCACTTTTTACCAGGTGAAGTATTGTATGGCAATGAAGGCCACATCTTAAATTGTTGATTGCGCTTTTATAAACAAGCCCTACAACCTGTGGTTTTATTAATTTTGCCTATTTATGAGAAAGTGTAAAATTAAAAATATGTGTTATACTAAAAATGTATGTAGTTGGTAGGCAAGTGATAAATATGTATAATCTATGGCTCAGCTAAATACAATAGCCTGAGCTGGACTTTGTTTAGACAGCAGATAAAAGATGGTTGTAAGTGATGCTGACATCACGTATTTCTTTTTCTTAGCGGAGGATCCATCTACAAGACCCGGTATCCTGGGCAGGTATCCTGCTATAGTGAGTAGTGAAATCTGTATAGTGAGCAGGGAAGAGGCCTCTATAATCAGCGTGATATAGCTACTAAAAAGTAAAATTATTTTTAAAAAAAAATTATCATGCCAACATGGTGCAGCGTTAGCAATGGTGGGATCATAGAATTGATTTCTTCATGGCACTATATGCAACGAGTATATATATATATATGTGTTTATTGTGTTCCCTCTGGATACTTCAGTTTCCTCTCACACGTGAAAAGTTACATAGTTACATAGTTAAATCGGGTTGAAAAAAGCCAAAGACCAAGTTAAACCCCTCCAAATGAAAACCCATCATCCATACACACACCCCTCCATACTTTCACATAAACCTATACTAACTATAGAGTTTAGTATCACAATAGCCTTTGCTATTATGTCTGTCCAAAAAATCATCCAAGCCACTCTTAAAGGCATTAACTGAATCAGCCATCACCCAGCAGTGTATTCCACAACCTCACTGTCTTGACCGTGAAGAACCACCTACGTTGCTTCAAATGAAATTTCTTTTCTTCTAGTCTAAAGGGGTGGCCTTTGGTAGGGTGATCCACTTTATGGGTAAAAAGGTCCCCTGCTATTTGTCTATAATGTCCTCTGATGTCTTTTTTTCAGAGAAAACCACCCCAATCTTGACAGTCTCCCCTCATAATTTAAGTCTTTCATCCCTCTAACCAGTTTAGTTGCACATCTCTGCACTCTCTCCAGCTCATTTATATCCCTCTTAAGGACTGGTGTCCAAAACTGCATACTACAGATGAGGCCTTACCAGGGACCTATAAGGGGAGATTTAGTCACTTGCGAATAATCGCCTCGTCTTTGCTGCAACCAATCTCCCCGAACGCCTTCCCTCTGTCTTGCGCCAGCTATATTCCGAAGTCACCCAAAGTTTCCTCGTGAGGCAACTTTGGAATACGAAGCGCTGCGTGTGCCATGCCGCAGGCAACTTTTCAGTATAGCCAGCGCAAGACAGAGGGAAGGCGTATAATGAGTAGTTAAAAACTTGTTGTCATGACTTGTATTCTATTATAATTAAAAGTTATACAACTATTAGTGCCCCTCCCCTCTTGTTTTCTGTATCCCCCTTGTTTATTTTAAGAACTGAAAATAAACAAAAAAAGAAAACTATACAGGCAGGTTAACAGTCTCCTAATAAAACTAACCTTAGTATGTGTGAATATGATAGAGATTAGCAGTGTCAGACTGGCCCATCAGGATACCAGGTGGGCCCAGGTGTCAGTGAGCCCTCCTGCTCACCCAACCATTTGACTGATATGCCGGCCGGATTTCAGGCTTGGGCGACCCTAGGCTGCTGGATCCCTCAGGAGTGAAAACGCCCCTCCCCACCTTTCCGCAGGAACCGGACGACTGGGGTAATATTACACTTGCCCAGTGCTCCTTAAGTTACAGCTGGGTAGCATGCCTACCCTAAAAACTTGCCGCCCTAGACCCAGGCCTTTGTGGCCTCGCCACAAATCTGGGCCTGCTTATTTGCCTATGATTTGACCATTTCCCATTTCTAACAAGGAGAACAAAGAGGAGAAAGTCCATTAAGTCCAACACTGGAAATTACACTGTAAGTTCCACTAGGGCAGGGGCTAGTGTAAATAATGTATCTGCAGAGAATGGTGGAATATGTCAGTGCTATATCCAAAATGTATACTAATGGGGGGATGGCACCTCTACCTTATTTATAAAATGTAATATACGCTGCTAATATCACTTTGTTACACGTGTTAGAAATATCTGGTCAGTCAATTCAAACTCAAAATGTACCTTTTTGTCTGTCTGAAAACAAAGTCCAAGTTAAAAAAAAGCTCTTTGTATCCATATAGGGAATATTTTATGCTGCCGTATGTTCGTTTCTGAGGAACCATGCGAACGTTGTATTAAAATAAGGTTTCAATTCTAGAAATCGTATTTGTTTTATTATATTTGCATGTACAGTAAGTCTCTGTGAATGCTACAGCTTGTTCCTGTGCCAGGCAGATCCTGAATATAGCTCGGAGCTACAAGATTGCCAAGTCTTGGGATACGGCTGTCCTTCCCACAAACATCTGGTACTGGAAAATCATTAACATGATATACTTGACTCATCCTTTTTTCAGTGAAGTGTCCCCACAACAAGGGTTACTTCATTTACAGAGGGCGCTTTATGTTCATACAAGGCAACACTGATACTTGGAATAAATGGCCTAAGCAGATGCTGGACTGCTCTGATATCAAAAGAGGTCTTTACCCACCAGCCTCAAATCTATGTAGAACACACTCAGAACAAGACTCCTACACATCTTTTACACCTTTTTTGATTATTGCTATTAAAGAAACTCAATTGAAATTTGTGACTAACCCCATGGTTAACATGATTTTCACCAGTTTTAAGATGTGAAATGCAAAAAAATTACAATGATTTTAACAAAATGTTTCACATTTAATAAATTAAGAATACTTAAAACAGTTACTGCAATTTGCCTTAATGAAATGCAGATAATAATATCACACACATACAAAAACAGATCATGATATGTTGGACATATGATATGATATGTTGGTGATGTAGGTTAGCTGGTAGACTAAGACATCCCTGCTGACATATCACATACCTCTCAACATTTTGAAAGGGACACAGCAGAGCAATTTTTTTAACCACATCAATTTTAATGACCACACCCCCTAATTACCGTGTTCATTTTACAAAATTTGGCAGGTTTTGAAAGTTTGAACATATTTCTGTTTTTTTTTCAGTTATTACAGTTTTGCTAATGAAGGTGAATTGCCCTTTAAGCTGCGAGTCTAACATTTCCCAAGGGACCTGATTATCTAAATGGTTAAAATTACTTATTTGCTTATCTCAAAATTGTTACAAAATATCTCATTTACACCTGTTAGCTTTTCTGGGCTCTCTGCCAAAAGAAAATAATGTTAGAAACGTTGTTTCTTTTTCTGCCGATAAATTCGGGACTTTCCAGTACAAACGAGGGACTGCGGGTTGAGCTGTCAAAAGCAGGTCTTTCTCGTTGAAAACGGGACAGTTGGGAGGTATGATATCAGAGTAGGCTCAATTAACATGTACTATACTAAATAATGAAATCTTTTGTTGGCATAGAATGGCCAGGAAAATATAAATCGAGGAATATTCCTTGCAACAGATAAGAGCCCCTAGGAAGATGTCCATGCTGTATTCAAAAATCAGTATTTCAGCTGACACTCGTTTTTTTCAGTGGGTATTAGGCGATTTTTACATGGTTGCATATCTAAATACAAAGAAGCACAAAAAGAGAGAGGGGATGTTTGCATAACAATGAAGGAGACAGTTAGGGCAGGGTCTTTAGCCCAAGAAGCATATACAATTGACTTGTTTTGAAAGCATCAAAAGGGCTCAAAAAGGATTAGGTTACAGGTAGGTGAGACCAAATGCAGTTGCAGTAGCAATATTACTCAATAAGAAAACTAAAATCAAAGTAATATAATATATGTTCTAGAAAATTTCTCTTTCTAGACTTTACATGTCTGGGTGCAAGCCCTCTGCTTTTGAATTAGTAGAGCTCATTTACTATAGCCAAGTGCAAGAACACAAATTTGTGCAAAATTCCATCCTTTAGTGCTTAGTTACAAAGAACTTGCTTCCAGAGCATTGATGTTCTCTGCAACTTATGCCGCATTAGGATTATAGTGCAAAATACCTCATATCCCTCTAATTTGTGGAATATTCAACGTGAAAGTTAGGAGTTGGGATAGGAGATGCCCATTTGATGCCCCCAGTCAGCCCCTCATGAATAGAGTGCTGTCAAATTCAAGCAGCACTGAATTCATGGTAGGAGAGTGTGGGGGTGCAAAAGTGCAAGAAAACAAACCAATTTACATTTAACATATAATGGAAAGCAAAAAAGCTGAAGTGACAAAATGTTATAGATTGCCAGGTGTGCAGAATATATATATATATATATATATATATATATATATATATATATATATATATATATATATATATATATATATATAAAACAGCCAAGTTTGGGAGTTTTACTTTGAAAGCAGCTAGTAAGTTGCAGGTAAAACTTAGTCCCTTAGTCCCATATAATGGAAAGCAAAAAAGCTGAAGTGACAAAATGTTATAGATTGCCAGGTGTGCAGAATATATATATATATATATATATATATATATATATATATATATATATATATATATATATATATATATATAAAACAGCCAAGTTTGGGAGTTTTACTTTGAAAGCAGCTAGTAAGTTGCAGGTAAAACTTAGTCCCTTTGTAAAAAGTATAATGAAGCAATAGAATTCTTAATGAATCAGATGAAAATTGAGCATAGGGCTGGCCAGATATGGGATGACTTTGACGTGGTTGGCCAGCTTAAATATATTGCAATATATGGACAAACAATCCCTGTGTTGTTTAAAGGGTAAGGCATTTTTTAGTAGCAGTATGCACAAAATGTCTCTGTCTTAAATATATTGATAATGGGTTGAGTGCAGAGGACCTCTTGTAGTTGACTATATGTATTTTGTGGTCACACCCTCATTGCACCCCCGCCTAATGGTTTTAAAAAATAGTGGTGAGCACAACTTTCCCTTGTTTGTTATAGTTATACAGGAGCAGTGACCAGCTCCATGTTGTAGCTCCCACCCTTCCCAGCTATAGTCAGGTGATCCCACTGGTGTCTAATAAAAGGGCAGCCAAGTTTGGGAGTTTTACTTTGAAAGCAGCTAGTAAGTTGCAGGTAAAACTTAGTCCCCTTGTAAAAAGTATAATGAAGCAATAGAATTCTTAATGAATCAGATGAAAATTGAGCATAGGACTGGCCAGATATGGGATGACTTTGACGTAGTTGGCCAGCTTAAATATATTGCAATATATGGACAAACAATACCTGTGTTGTTTAAAGGGTAAGGCATTTTTTAGTAGCAGTATGCACAAAATGTCTCTGTCTTAAATATATTGATAATGGGTTGAGTGCAGAGGACCTCTTGTAGTTGACTATATGTATTTTGTGGTCACACCCTCATTGCACCCCCGCCTAATGGTTTTAAAAAATAGTGGTGAGCACAACTTTCCCTTGTTTGTTATAGTTATACAGGAGCAGTGACCAGCTCCATGTTGTAGCTCCCACCCTTCCCAGCTATAGTCAGATGATCCCACTGGTGTCTAATAAAAGGGCAGCCAAGTTTGGGAGTTTTACTTTGAAAGCAGCTAGTAAGTTGCAGGTAAAACTTAGTCCCTTTGTAAAAAGTATAATGAAGCAATAGAATTCTTAATGAATCAGATGAAAATTGAGCATAGGACTGGCCAGATATGGGATGACTTTGACGTAGTTGGCCAGCTTAAATATATTGCAATATATGGACAAACAATCCCTGTGTTGTTTAAAGGGTAAGGCATTTTTTAGTAGCAGTATGCACAAAATGTCTCTGTCTTAAATATATTGATAATGGGTTGAGTGCAGAGGACCTCTTGTAGTTGACTATATATATATATATATATATATATATATATATATATATATATAATATATATATATATATATATATACATACATACATACACAGGTATATATTTATATGCATCCACTTTTGTGCAAAATACATAGGACTCGTGCAGATGTTTCGCACGGTGCCCATTTTTGTTCAGCGGCATCCGCCCTGCCCACCTTCAACAAATGGAGAGTCCTATTTATCAAAATTCCGATTTGTGAATTTTAAAGTCATTTTTAATTAGTATAAATGTGAAATTTTATCAAACTGGAATGTTTGCCTATTTATTAAAAAATTTAGATCCAAAAACTTGATCGAATAAAACTATGAAAAAAAACTTAAATGCATTAAATTCATATTCTACTTATCATTTTAAATAGGTCTACAAACTCTCAAAAAAGTCGAAATGAAAAATTATTTAAATATTGCGTAGGACAACTCCTGTTGTCTTCTACGTTCTAATTTTTGAGCTTTTAGATGTTTAATTTTTACATTTGAGGTTTTCAACTCTTTTTTTGTACTTAATAATCATTTATAATCATTCAGATACATCTATGACTAAGCGCCGGAGGGTGCGAAACGCGTAAGGTGGGCCTGGTGGGGTCAGTATGTATCTGAGTTTTAACGCTAATTTAAATAAAATGATATTTTTTTACTGAAAAAAGCCTCGGGGCAGTTATCTTTTGATAAAGGAATCTTTTGCATATAATTGCCTGAGAACTGGGGCGAGTCCCTTAGGCTTAACTAAGTTGGAAATCAGATGTGGACTCCCAATTGATGAATAATATAAGTTTTACATTTGAGGTTTTCAACTCTTTTTTTGTACTTAATAATCATTTATACAAATTAAAAATACACAAATCAGAATTTTGATAAAAAGACCTCACCATTTTTTCATCAGCTTCTGAGATCTTGGTTAATTAAATTCAAGTTTTGGTAACCCAAATTCAAAATCACGAGTTTAAATTTAAATCATGGTAAAAATTCTAATTTTAATTTTGAAAATTCAGCCATTTAGAGTATTTCCAGATGTTAACTGAAATTATGCAAACTTTTTTGTATTTAATATTTATTCATTATTAGTATTATGCATTCATTATATAAATATTATGCATTCATTATTACACCTTAGGTGCGGCAATTTGCACAATAAAGCTTGACATAATGTTTTTGTGGTTTGTGGGATAGGCGAATGAATGCAAAGGTTTGTGGGAGAGTGGAACAAATTATGAATAATGTAGAAACAAACCTGGTTGATATACTCAGATACAAATGCTTGTATTTTGCAAAGGCATTTTACGTTGCAACATAACAATGCCATGTATAACTCTTAGGGCCTATCCCCTTACTTTAATGCCGATTGTGGACAGAAGGCTCCAATTAAAATTATGAATGCTGAACAGGGATGTTACTAGGTGCTCCATAATGGAGCATTTCATTTTGGTCACGTTCTATTCATTTAGAAACCTTTAAAAATAACACAGGTATTACCTTTTTATATTTTTTAAATAAAGTGATACTGGATTCATTCAGCTTTGTGCATCACTATTGTCTAGCATTTATAATTGACCTATATGTTGTAACAGGAGCCTGCATTCTAATTAGGATACCCAATCCCAATGACAAAGAACTGAAAGCAAAGCAGACAAGCTCCTCTTTCAGGAATATATATACGTGTAACCTGACAGGTGAGGAGTTACTGAGAGCTCAGGAATAATGCATGACAGCTCCACTTGGCTGCTGACTGCACTCCCCACCTGCCACTTGTCACCGCTTGTCTAGTTTCTTACACAATGAAGGCTTGAGGGAAATTTAATCATGGAAAATAAAGCTAGTTTGGCAATGGCAAAATTGTGTGCTCACCGTATGATCTATGATATTTTAGACCTGTAGAGCCTCTTACTTAAGTAAAAGAGATAAGCAGTTAGAGATATATTCTAAACGCCCACTGAATTACTGTACATGAAATGCCTATTATATTTAATTTATTTAGATTTTTTATTTATAATGTTCACAAATGCACTAACTGTAAGTTAGTCTATTACACACACAAGCATGGTGTAACATTTACAGCCATTCAAGCCCAGCAGACTTGTATATAATGCTGATTAGGGTCATTTTAAGCAGGCTGGCATGAGGATTTTGAACTGTACTGTTCAAAACAGGAAATTAAAAACTTTTTATACACAGACTCCTTCATTCTGGGTGATAAAATATCTTTCCATTCTATCTTTTTGCTAAATTTTGAATTTCTCATTTCTCTATTTAAGGGTCACAGTGTGAACAGCTACCATAATACTGTAAACTGTTGGACTATTTTGGATACTTCTAATATAAATAATTCTAAAACAACTGGACTTGCTGAGTAATCATTGAAGACTTTCACTACTCATCCGAGCAACTTCTTCAGTTCAACTGACTGGTGTGGGAAGTCCTTGGTATATAAACTCTTCCACTAATCCAATCACAATGGCACATTGTAACTCTTCAAAGAGGTGACATCTACAACGCACACCCTTCCATAGTCATATTTTGAATACTGTTGAACAATTTACAAAGATATAACAAAATTGTTTAATACCAGATCTTTTTAGACTACACACCCTAAATTGCAAACTGGAGAGCTGCTGAATAAAAAGCTAAATAACTCAAAATCCACAAATAAAAAATGAAAACCTATTGCAAAATGTCTCAGAATACCACTTTCTACATCATACCCAAAGTTAGTGTAGTGTTTTGATTTAAAATATGGATTCATAAAGAAATCAGTGTTCTCCATATTGTGTGGCAATTCAACAAAATGCTAAATTGTACATAATGATAAGGAAAGGCACCGGCTGGTGCGCCATAGCTTGCGAGTCTGTATGATATGCAAGTTAGGGAGCAACCTGATGTATAGTCCCTAGACAGCCCTTTGTGAATACAGTAGAGGGGCAGGACTTTGTGGGCCTTTCCAGAGTGCAAAGAGCTGTTCCATTGAAAATTAAATACAGAGTGCAAAGTACATGATGATCTGTACCCATAACACAGAGGTGATATCAGGATGATGGTCACTCATACATTCCAAATGACATAAATGGCAAGAAGTCAATTTCTAAAGAGCAAAGAAATGATTAATCAAATGATAAAACAATGTATTTTGTTACTTAGTATAAATGGTAATGGTGCCCCTCTGCTGCTTTTCTCAGTAAACTTCTATCCTTTTTCTATGTATAAAACAGTTAAGATTTTAGTGGCAGAAAACCAATTTCTAATACAAGGTAGCTTTTAGTATACCTGTATAATAAAAAAAATAATATATAGCTGCAAAGATGGACACAGATGAACAACAGTATTGTAATCACACTGCATCAATGATCGTTGTTGAGTAAAAATAACCAAGGCCACCTCACCCAGGAATTAAAAATACTGTACCTATTACTTTCTACATTCTTCCAGAACTGACAACTAGAAGCTGATTATCCTTTACTGCGTAGTTACAAAAGGTTAGTCATTAAACCATTTCCAGAGCTCTCAATATATAAAGCTCCTATAAAATGACAAAACATGCACATTTTACTGCAATAAATTCATCTTAATATAGATATGCCCCAAACATTTGTGTATATTTATCTGAAGAATTGTACGACATATTTTACAGATTTGCAACATTTGCAAGGAAGAGATGGGTTTGTTCAGCACGTTTTTATTTTCTGGCAACACACTGACACAAACAGGAGGTTTATCTCTACAATAAATCTGCAGCCTTGGCTGAATTTTTGAAGGAGTCTTGAATAGAATGAAATGCCTGAGCTACAAGGCACAGTTGTATTTCAGATGTTAAGGAACCAGGAATCAAACTAAAGGCAAAAGTCAGCAATCACTTTAGCATTCAGAAGTACTGTAGAGGTGACTGAGAAGCTGGATACAAACTAACAATGTAAAATGATTTTCCATAGTCAAGTCCAATCCAGTGTGTTCATATTTGAGTTTTAGGGCACAAGCTTATAAATATAAACTGTGTGAGAAAATATGAAACTTCCCCTCAGCCCCTCCCTTATGGAGCCTATTAACCATCACTTTCCCCTCCTCCATTTTCCTCTCTCCCTCCCTCTATCCTCAGGCTGTCTCCCCCTACCTCTGGCCCCTGCCTCTCAAACTGGTTTCTTGCAAAATCCTGCAGCATACTTTACATTCCGTGGCTAAGACCGAACATTTATTTATACAAACAAACCTCTGCTCTTCCTCTACTCAATCACATCAGACATCTGTGAGAATACACCTCCCCCTCTCTGCACTCTTAGAAATATTTTCTGAAAGATTGTGCAACATAATTCTTAGGATCATTTAAAGTGGATTGCTTAATGCTGAAGCATCATTGGAACTGGTGATTTTGTTTTGGTGTGAGAGAAAATGGGTGCCCATGAAAATGGAGGAAGGCTGAGCTCCCCCAGCATGGAAAAAAAAATGCAGTCATATCCTGTCTGTCTGCAGAACCCAGCCGTTGATGCTGGGAGCTGTAGTTCAACAGCAGGGGGTCATCCTTAAAGGCCATATAGCAAATTATAGGGCAAATTCTCTTTATGCTCAGCCCTTGCACCAGAAATGGCTTTGGGATAATTAAACAGCACAGGGGAAAATAGACATAGGCAAGCAAGTATTCCATATGGTATAATATGGAAACCTCCATAATTTCAGTTTAGCTTTATGCACTTTTAAAATAGATATAATAAACAAAGACCAAATAGGTCCTGGTATAGGACAACACATATTTTAAGCACACCATGAGCAATATGAATATTTATTCTGATTTATATCAGAAGTCTGCCACAATTTGTACAAGCATTTTGCAGGCTGACGATATAAAAGCTGGAGCTTTGAAGCATGAGTGGGAAATGTTTACAGGAAAGGTGGTCGATGGTTCTCCAGTAGAGGCTGTGACTTCCTGAGTACAGGCATAATATCCAGGGTGCAGAAAGAGTGTATTATGCAGCTGATCCTTATCTCCCACATTAACAACAAAAAGAAACTAGAGGAAGAAGAAATGAATTATGTAGCATATTAAAAAATTCATTACTTGTTTGTGCAGCTAGTTGATAGGGGTAGTTCAATGAATAGTGCTTGGGCTGAATATACTTTTTGCATTTTGTTTTAATGGTTATGGTTTTTGTTATTTCTAGAGCTTAACAGCGCAAAGAGGGAAACTGAAGCAAATACTTTGATTGTTAGCTCTATGGCACAGGGACCTCCTTCAACTAGTCATTTTTAAACTTTAGCACTTAAATTTGAATGTAACTATATTTAGTATTAATCTTTTATTTTATGATGGTATTGACCCCTGATTGTTCTATTAACATTTATTTTTATAATGTATAGTGCTGCCTGCACAAGTAAAGCTTTCAAATAAATATATACTGTACATACATGCTGTAGTTTGGTCCTTGCATGTTAGATATATTACCATGGCACAGATATTGCTCAGAAGCACTTGTCATTCATTTGAACGGCAATTGCCTGGACTCGTGGGTGCACCTGTTTGCTTCTGTTCACTTATGCCTGTGCATTAATCTTTCAAAGAATCCCACATCCAATGTTGCTGCTTATATGGACTTCAGATAAAGTTCACTGTTGCCATTTAAAGCCTCCAGTTTAATAGCTCGATTTTAAATTGAACTTCCACTATTAACAAGCGTATTGAGAACGTTTGCGCCATAAAAAAAAAGTGTTTGTGGGGCAATCTCACTGAATAAAGTTTAATCTAAACCTTTAAAATCTTGTGGTCTTGCTAGTTATCCACCATCTTAGTTCACCCATATGCAATCTCTGGATGCCATATTTGACCTCTCAAATATGAGGTGTTATTTAAGGATACTAATAAAGCACATTTAGTTGTGCAGCCCTTGAAGAAGCAATGGCATAATATGCATTGGGCTGAAGGAACACTATAAATTTTTGAGTGCTTCTGAAGAATCCAAACTGATCCCTGTCCCAACAATTTTTTAGCAGTACTGACTAGCCTACTTATAATAATAGACAGATTTATTTTTATTAGTGCTGTCTGATAGAAATCAGTAATAACCTTGTATTTGCTATGGTAGAAAGAATAGTATAAATTTTGAATATGTATCTGTCCATGCAGTGATTTGTAGGTGCATCAACCCAGACAGCTGCTGCTCTGTACGCAAGGGTATTAAGGCATTGGGGTATATTTATCAAAGAGTGAAGTTAATAGTGAAGTTCCCCCACTAGAGTCAAATTCCGCCACTTCCCATTCATTTCTATGGGGTTTTTAAAGGCGTATTTATCAAAGGGTGGAATTTCACTCTAGTGGCGGAACTTCACTCTTTGATAAATTTACCCCATAGCCTTTGAATGCTATTAATAATTTTGCCATAAAAGTATTTGCCTGATGCTTTTACATTACCTTTCTTACACCCATGTTCCTCTATGAGGGGGCTGCCATATTTGTGCAGCAGTAGTCTGTTAGCATTAGAAACTCTAACTGACAGGTTAATAAGAGACAGTCAGGTTGGCAAAACAGTCAAGTTTATAAACTTCAAGTAACAATTACTTACAAAAGGAGAACTATCAGCAAAAAATGATCAGCATGACCTAAAGGTAACTTTTAATGTAGATAAATATTTTGAAAATACCAACAAGACCGCAAGAATTTCATGGTCTACTCTGACTGCCCCAACAGATAAAGGAGGGCTCGCCCTCCCCCATTTGCAACATTATTATTTTGCGGCCCGATTATCCTACATTCACAACTGGTTTAACCCAGATAACAGTAACTCTTTAACTGCTGTACATGCCACAATTCTGGGATCTTTGGAGGCCATACGCAATTCTCCCTATAGGCGACTATGTGACCTCCCTCAGTTGCTAGGAGTAATTACCACCCCCATTAAAGTATGGACGAGGCTACAACCCAAAGCAGGGACCCCGGTACCTAATGTTTCTGGCAAAACTCCTCTTTGGAGAAATTCTAACTTGCCCCATATGAAGACTCTAACAGATTTTAATTACTGGCCACAAATGGGTATAAGACACATTGAAGACTTGATTATGGAGGATAGCTTTGTCTCCCTGGAGCAATTAAACACCAAACTGAATCGTCAAGATATACAATTCTTCCGATACTTTCAACTGAGACATGCGTTTCGTGCACAGTTCAGTTCTTTCCAAATTGCACCCACATTGCTGGGGTGGGAGGCCAGACTTTGGACTCCAGACCCCAACAAACTATTATCTCAGCTTTATAATGTAATTCAATCCACTCAATTACCTCCATTCCACAAAGCCAAACAAAAATGGCAGTCACTTATTCCTTCTGTAGAGGAGGACCAATGGGAAGAGGCTATAGATAACCTATATCCCTGCTTAATATCACTCAGAGACAGAATGATTCAATTTAAAATGATTCACCAAATTTATATCACCCCACTGAGGCTCAAAGCCATGGGTAGACTAGACGGAGCCAACTGTGTAAAATGTGGCAGGGATGAAGCTGGTTTCCTTCATTTGATATGGGACTGCCCTCAGGTATCCGCATACTGGGCAGAAGTCCTACAATATATCAATGTATTTCTCTCCTTTCCAAGAATCAAGTCCCCGGAGTTTTGCCTATTAGGTATCATAGATGAAGTAGTGCCATTACAGGAATCCAGAACACTTCTACGGTCAATCCTTTTCTACGCAAAAAAACTAGTACCGTATATACTCGCGTATAAGCCGAGTTTTTCAGCACCCAAAATGTGCTGAAAAACTCAAACTCGGCTTATACGCGGGTCATACCTCCTTCCGCGGCCCCAGCAGGACTGTCTGTGACTGACTGTGTCGCCGCCCGGAGCAGGTCCAGGAGCGCCGGGCGGCGCGTCCTTCCCTGCCGTCGTTCGCTCCCAAAATGGCGGCGCCCATGGCCGCCACGTGGGTAGCGGCGCCGGCCGGAGCTCCTGGACCTGCTCCGGGCGGCGACACAGTCAGTCACAGACAGTCCTGCTGGGGCCGGGTCACGTTTTACTGTGACAGAGGGAAGAGCAGCAGACGTGAGGGCCGGGGTGGGGAGAGCGACAGATGGGGAGGGCAGGGGGGGGAAGTGGCAGAGGGAAGCAAACATGAAATAGGGGTAGACAGAGGACCCTTTAACAGGTACCTGCCCAGTGTCCCCCAATTGTTGCGGCCGGGTCACATTCACATTTTGAAATCTGACATGGGGCCCCTAGGCTTATACACGAGTCAATACATTTTTCCAGTTTTCTTAGGTAAATTAGGTACCTCGGCTTATACACGGGTCGGCTTATACACGAGTATATACGGTAATTATGAAATGGATGAGCCCTATTCCTCCCTCACTGCAGCAATGGATTGACTTAATCAATGGTACATTACCATTAATCAAACTGACATACAATGCTAGGGGAACACCTGGGAAATTTGGGAAAATTTGGGACCCTTGGATAGACGTCAACCCCCATGCACCCCCTTCAGATGATTGATTTATAAGAAGCACTCTGAAATAATTGAGGTTATTTGCTAATTGTTTCTGCATACTGTCGCTATACATAAGATACTTGTAAACGTTGCTGAATAAGCGTAAAGCATATATGTGCTGTTTATTGTTTGTTTTTTGTTTTTGTTTAAAATGCAAAATAAAAACCTTAAAAAAAAAAAATATTTTGAAAATACATTTTTTGTGTCAGTATCACTTTAAGCTTTTGTTCTCCTTTGATTCCACCATTCGTGTTTTGTTTTTAGGATGCTAAACCATATATCTATATAATTATATTCCCTAACACAACTCAATTGAGATATCTGACAGCAACATAGGCAACTCAAACTACAGGTTCATCATGTTCTACAGATGCACCATATTCAGCAACCCTTAT
Source organism: Xenopus laevis (assembly GCF_017654675.1). Classification (NCBI taxonomy): domain Eukaryota; kingdom Metazoa; phylum Chordata; class Amphibia; order Anura; family Pipidae; genus Xenopus; species Xenopus laevis. The sequence continues at coordinate 109,992,566 of NC_054371.1, read as the reverse complement.
GTACTAAGCAAACGTTTCCTTTTGTTATCCCTAATAGGCTGATCAAAACTAATAGTGGACTGATTACTGGACTGTTAAGGGCAGATACACATGTGGAGATTCTGGGAGATTTAGTGGCCTGGCGACAAATCACTTCTTCTTTGGGCGACTAATCTCCCCGAACTGCCCTCCCTTCGGCTAGAATCTAAATCACTGGCGGGATGGCACTTGGAGCGCTTCGTTTTCCAAAGTCGCCCGAAGTTGCCTGAAGAAGAGGTGATTTGTCGACGGCAGGCTATTCTCCCCGAATCTCCACATGTGTCTGTGCCCTAAAGGTAAGTATTCTAATGTTTTAATTTCCAAGGAATTAAATTAAATCAAGTGGCTTAAGATCTATTTTACTGATCACAATCTATTTTGTAGCTCCACTACAGGCTACTGTAGTGGAGCTCTCCAACTGCTCTCAGTGGTATTGCCTTACCCCAATCTCTGTTGTTTATCCAGATGACAACAAATTATATACACAGATTGTGCAAAAACATGTCCCTTCCCCCAAGACTTCACTGGTATATGAGAAATGAAAAGATCACCCAGACATTATTACACAATATTTTCCTTGAATTATTTCTAAAATGTATTACTGGATCAAACAGGAATTAACATTTAAGAATGTGATAATTTTATTGCTTACTTGGCGTTATGGTGCTACCTAAAGCCATAGATGACCATTTTATTACTTACTTGACCTTACAGTGCTACCTACAGTCACTCACTGAAGTAGCTAGTAACAGGAATCAACTGGCTTAAAGAAATAGTAACACCAAAAAACTGAAAGTGTATCAAAGTAATTAAAATATAATGTACCGTTTGCTCTATACTGGTAAAACTGGGCTGTTTGCTTCAGAAAGACTAGGCTAATTTATATTAAAAAAAAGCTGCTGTGTAGCCATGGAGGGCAGCCATTCAAGCTGAAAAAAGGAGAAATAGCACAGATTACACAGCAGATAACAGATAAAACACAACTGTATTGGACAGGGCGTATCTGTTATGTGCTATGAAACCTGTGCTGTTTCTCATTTTTTACAGCTTGAATGGGTACCCCATGGCTACACAGCAGCTTATTTATAGAAACTATAGTAGTCTTTCTGAAGCAAACACGCCAGTTTTACCAATGCATCCTAACAGTATATTATATGTTGATTACTTTAAAACACTTTTATTTTTTGGGTTTTACTTTTCTTTTAAGCTTTACTAGCATATTAAAGATAAAATTAGATGCATAAAAAGATGTTTCCCTTGAATACTAATTCTGTACTCTTTATAATTTAATTAAATGATGCTTATTTAATAACACTGGGAAAATTGCTTCAGTGCAATAACCTAAATCAACCAATTAGATATTACATTTCTATATTCTACCTGCAGTAAAATGGATTGGCTGTTATGGGTAACACACAGGATATTTTGGCCAGTGTTAGTAATTTGTCCATGCAAGAACTGCAGACAGAGGAGTAAAAGGTACTGTATATTGGAGAGCAGGAAAACAGCTAGGCACCAAAATGTTCAGACATACTGTATGCGTAATCCAGAAGTCAAGCACAGGTCAGGGCAGGCAAATATAGCCAGAAACAGGCCAGAGTGTCATGAATGATCCAGGCTATCCAAGTTGTGCACAGGAGCTTACCATCATGGATTTTGTTAGGAGTGTCAGTAAAACGCACATGCCCAATATGCTCTGAGCAGCTGTTGACAATTTCATCTTAGGGATCATCATAAATCATCAAGAAAAGAATGAGTTTTATAGAAGTGGGTCGAACCGATACCCGCAGAACCCGACGGGTCAAGGTCAAATTTTGCACAATGTTTCCGGGCTGAGCAGAAAGAAAATGCAACACTGCATACACGTTAGTGATGTGAGGGCTGACCTGATACCTGCGGGTTTACCCAGGGGTTGGGCGGGTTTGGGTCAAAGTCGGCATAATGTGCCAACTTCTGCCCATCCCCTTTCATGATGTCATGTGGGTAGGGTGCAGGTCTATAAATAGAAGTGTTTACTCGCACATCACTAATACAGATCAGAAACATTCCTTTATTACAAATCAGCAAATGGTATTAAGCTGGGCAATGATTTTAAAGGTGTTTTGTAATAAAGGAAATGTTTTCATCTGTATACAGTGATGCATTTTTGATGTCAAATTACTTGAAAAAGGCCATCCTACATGATGTGTGAATGCCCATCGTCAGATTAATTTGCAGTGATAGAGGGTAACACTGCTAGAATACATTCAGGGGCGTAACTACAGAGGAAGCAGACCAATGCGCCTGCAAGCGGCCCCAGGAGGTATACGGGCCCCATGAGGCCCTAAATAATGAGCAATTTAATCATATATTGGTAAAAAAGGACAACCTCTGGTTGTATTATTGCCCCTAAATTTAAAGGAACAGTAACACCAAAAAATGAAAGTGTTTTAAAGTAATGAAAACATCATATAATGTTGTCCTGCACTGGTAAAACTGACCTGTTTGTTTCCAAAACACAACTAAAGTTCATATAAACAAGCTGTTGTGTATGAATTGCGGAAATTGAAAAAAGGCTATATGGCACAGGTTAAATAGTGGATAACAGATAACACCATTAAGTTCTATCTCCTGTGTAACCTGAGCCTTTCCTCTTTTGAATGGCAGCCCCCATTGCTACACAGCAGCTTATTTATATACCGTATATACTCGAGTATAAGCAGAGTTTTTCAGCATCCAAAATGTGCTGAAAAAGTCTACCTCGGCCTAGAGCGCCCTCTGTTGGTTATATGAAAGAATAACAGTGCGCCCTCTGTTGGTTATATGAAGGAATAACAGTGACTGCAATATCACACAGCGCCCTCTGTTGGTTATATGAAGGATTAACAGTGATGGCAATATCACACAGCGCCCTCTGTTGGTTATACGAAAGATTAACAGTAATGGCAATATCACACAGCACCCTCTGCACATGGTAGTGGGACAGTGGGACAATGCACACAGTAATCCGTTTGGCAATTCTCTGTCACCATCAACTTTGCAAAGAAGTCCGGTTGATCGCAGGGGGGGGTCGCTTTGGCGGAATGTGCGCTGCTGGGAGACACGGCTGTAGTTGTGTCTAGGCTTATACTCGAGTCAATAAGTTTTCCCAGTTTTCGTAGGTAAAATTAGGTACCTCGGCTTATACTCGGGTCGGAGTATATACGGTAAACAAAAGTGTTTCTGAAGCAAACACAGCAGTTATACCAGTGCAGGGCAACACTGCATTATATTTCGCGAATTTACGAAACTGTGCCAGCATCTAGTTTTTTACGCCAGTGTCCGTTTTTTTGACGCTGGCGTCCGTTTTTGTTTTTTTTGGATGCTGCAACTTTTTTTTTGACGCCGGCAAATTTTTACCAGTGAATTTTTGCAGCCGTTTTGCGAATGTATTCGCCGGTGGTGAATCACGCAAATTCACCGCAAATTCGCCGCAAATTCGCCCATCACTAATTATATTTGTATTACTTTAAAACAATTAAATTTTTTGATGCTATTGTTCTTTAATTTGCTGTGGGCCCAGTAATAATACCATTGAATATGTTACATCTTTTAACTATAGTGCCCCATCTGTCGAGTGAAAGAAAAGCTGACAAACTGGCCTAAAATAATGGAGAAGATGTTTAAAACATGCTCCTGGCGCATAACGACAAGGAAAGGCTGTTAGTTCAGACTTTTCCACAAATAAAACCATATTTCTGGTTTCACATTACTTAGGAGCGAAATCTGTAAGAAATTTCAGTCCACAGTTCCCTTAACTTTTTTTAAAAAAAATAGCAACTATGTGTAGAAAATTATGTTTAATTTGGCTTCATTAAGCAAAACTACAGAATATGGCAGATTTAGTGAAAGGGTGTTAAGGTCCCCATAGACGCAAAGATTTCTATTGCCGAACCCCGATTTTAGCGAAGTCCGAACAATCCTTCGAAATTATCGTGCGGGATTCGAACGATCGAAAATCTTACGATTTTTCGGCCGACATCTATCAGGTTAAAAAATCTTTGTCGGTCCCAGTGCAATCTATCTATGTTTACAGGGCCAAGCAGGCAGCTACCCTTTGTTTTCCTGGCAAATTGGTCTTTTTAGTTGATGGACAAATCGTACAATCGTTCCGGGATAATCGTGGTCTCATGATGATGATCAGATCTTTTAAAAATCTCAACATCTATGGCCAGCTTAAGTGGATACTATAGAGATCTGTTGGATTTTATTAAACAATGAGCACTCTATGCTTGAAATTCATACTGTTATGGAACCAAAACTGAATTAATAAACTCACCTTACAGACAATGTTAGTGGTGGAAGCAGAATTGGATTGTAGCCAAAATGTTATAACTTATTCCTTATTTGGATCACCAAAAAACATTGATACATTTAAAAAACACATTGAGATTGTTTTGCCACCAATTCTTTTGGGCAGGGCCTGTATGTTCAATGTATAGACCCATTTATTGTACAGCAATGCGGAACACATTGGCGCTTTATAAATACTTGTTAAAAATAATATTAATAATTGTAGCTAAGTTAAAGGAAAACTATACCCCCCAAACAATGTAGGTCTCTATAAAAAAGATATTGCATAAAACAGCTGAGTGTTTAAACCCCTGCTTAATGTAAATAAACCATTTTCATAATAATACACTTTTCTAGTAGCACGTGCAATTGGGTAAATAAATAAATAAATAAATAAATAAATAGAAAACTGCCATTTTAAAAAATAAGGGCCGTCCCCTGGGATCGTACTATTCACTGTGCACACAAACAAACCAAACAAACTATACTTCTTGGGTCACATGAGCCAATTAACAGACAGAGTTGTGTCTTTTGGTTCCACACTTCTTCCTGTTACAGTTAGAGTTTTAGTATTTCTGGTCAGGTGATCTCTGAGGCAGCACACAGACCATCACGAAATGGTGGCTCAAGGCAAAAGATGTAAATGGGCAATATTTACTTAAATATACATTCCAGTTTGGTAAGATTCATTAATATGTCACTTAATATGATATAAACTATCTGTTGCTTAAGCATTCATTTTGGGGCTATAGTTTTCCTTTAACCATTAAGGACAAGCTACTATTTTATTATTACAGAGAAAGGAGGGGGGAATTATTTGCTTAAAGGGGATGGTTCACCTTTACATTAACTTCTAGTATGTTATAGAATGGACAATTCAAGCAACTTTTCAATTGGTCCTCATTATTTATTTTTCATAGTTTTTAAATTACTTGCCTTCTTCTTCTGACCTTTTCCAGCTTTCAAACGGGTGTCCCTGACCCCATCTAAAAAACAAATGCTCTTTAAGGCTATAAATGTATTGTTATTGCTACTTTTTATAACTCACCTTTTTATGCAGGTCCTCTCTTGTTCATATTCACGTCTCATTCAAATCCATGCATGGATGAAATTGCATACTAGAGAGCTGCCGAATATAAGGGTAAATTACTCAAAAACCACAAATAATAAACATAAAACCTGTTTTATTGATACTAAAAGTTAATGCAAAGGTGAACAACCCCTTTAATATGCTCTCTATGGGAGATGGCCTTCCACTAATTCAGAGCTTTCTGAAAATAAGGTTTCTGGATAAGGGAAATAATGCCTAGATACTGTATATAGATAGGGCTATCTGTAATTGTACTCTTTCCTAAATCTTGATATAACTTTTACATAATGTGATGCCTTCAGTGCTGTATCACAATGCCCTAGGCTAGGGGGCCTCCTAGGGGTCCATCCACCCCCTCCCATTACCAATCAGCAGATGCACAAGACAGTCTGCACATGAGCCAATCTGTTTTACCAATAATATATGCCAGTGGATAATCCCATAATGAAACTCTGAATTTTATTACCCCTTTTCCATAATGGAAGAAAATGTAATTCGAAGCAACTTTTCAATAAACATGTTTTATACATTTCAGTGGCTTTATTTAAAATGAGTTGTAAATGGTGCTGCTATTCAAAGTTTTTGGATGGCACTGTGCTTACACCTGGAGGCACATTTATCAAGGGTTGAATTTCGAATTCATGTGAGTTTTTTTAAAACTCCCTAAACTCCCATGAACTTGAAATTCGACCCGTTGAAATTCATTATAAAAATCTAATTCTTTAAACTCGGGTAAATAGTATTGACCATAAAACTTGAATCAAATTTGTTTCGAATTTCAAAAACTCTGAAAAAAACTTGAATGCAAACAACTCCAAATTGATCCCTGGACGTCTCCCAATGACTTAAACAGCAACTTGGCAGGTTTTATGTGGCGAATAGGCAAATTAGAGTTCTTAAAGGGCCAGAGCATGATAAATCTTGAAAATCAAATTAGATTTTTTTTTTAAAAAAAAACTCGAATCAAATTTGAATAACTCCCTAGTCGAATTTGACAGTTTTAACCATAAAATTAGAATTTTCAATTCGACCCTTAATAAATCTGCCCCCTAAAGTAAGGGTATGCATACATGCTAGATTACATCTGAATAACACATTGAATAGACAGCACCGTTTTTTTATGCCCACACTTCTATCTGTTACAGTTAGAACCTTAGTGGGTTATGCAGTCAGGAGAGGTTGGAATTGCTACAGGCCTGTCACCTATAGCAGGTAAATTTTGTGTATTTACTTCATATTTTCCTGCAAGGTATTCAGCAAGTGAGCACATGCTTTCCAACTGGAGACTTAATAGTCATTCTTTTTTATTATAATCCAGTAACAAAAAGCTTACATGTAACATGGGTTAATGCTGCATGGTGCCTGGCCTGACACTAATGGTTTTTCACTGGTATAGTTGCAACAGAGGCAACGCCTGTTAGAGAGAAATATCATAAAACAATGCAAGAGTAGGTGTTTCCATGTGCTAAGCACAGTTTACTTGGGAGCCTCCCATTAAGTGCATATTAGAGGTACTTTCAAGCACTAATGTGTATGTAGCCTTTTTTTAAAGTACATATGAGGGAGGGATGCAAAATAATTTTTACAATCATTACATGTATCAAAGAATACAGTGATCCCCATGAGTGAGGGGAAATATGGTACCACTACAACACTGAAAAAGCTTGAAACTCCTGGAAAAAGTAAGCTCATCAGTGAACCTACTGAGAGCCAATGGCAAGAATTTTTAGCACTCCCTGTCTATTACAACCAATTCACATACTTTTCATGATTCTGAGTTTGATATTCTGCATATCTATATGACAAAATTTAAGCAGACACATTCCATTACCACATGTATAAAAGTCTCAAGGCCCTTTATTCAAAAATGGGTGTAGACTTTTTTATATTCACTGTATAGATGTAGTTATAACTACTGGACTAAATTGACAAAGTACATATCCAAAGAACGATTTCTGCCAAGAATTCCAACGCCCAAAGTATGTCTGCTGGGCCTAGTGAATGATTTCGCTTTCCACATCAAAACCAGAACACTACTAAGATCTCTATTGTTCTATGGAACAAAAAATAATAGCAATTAAGTGGATGAGCCCGCAACCTAACATAGTAAAATGATGGATCACACTAATGAATAATAGGCTCCAATTATAAAATTGACATACATGGCCAGACACTGTCCCCAAAAGTTGACGCAGTCTGGGCCACTGGTTAGAAACCTGTCATAAAGCCAAGCCCACTGTGTAAGTCCCAATATTAAGCAACTAACTACCCAGACATTTAACAAGGTAAATTTCCTATGATGCATTATAATCCCTCTGCCTCTTTACGTTTGTTACATGCCAGCCACAACAAATTTGAGCATCTCCACTGTAATGGAGATGCTCATGGAGATAAGCTACTAAAAATTGCAGGCACAGAAGAATCACCCCAATCTGCTGGGGGCAGGACCGCCATCAGAAATCTCTCATACCACAAAATTTCCTGGCCTGCGCCCACCGCAAGCCCCACCCCACAGGTCCGCCCTCCCCACCCCACAGGTCCGCCCCCACCACACAGTAAAAAAAACAAAAAAAAATATTGGTGGCTGGGTTTCCACATGTTAAAAAAAAATAAAAAGATATTGGTGGTCAGGGCCCACCCATAAAAAAAACCTTTATGGCCAGGGCCCCCCCATTAAAAAATATTGGTGGCTAGGACCCCCACATGAGAAAAAAAATTTGGTGGCCAAAATTGGTGGCCAGGGCCCCCCCACATTATAAGAAAATTGGTGGCCAGGGCCCCTTAAATGTCCCTGCCTTCCCGAAGTCAGCAGCTCTCAGAAAGATGGGGGGCCCGGCTAATCAAGTAAGTATGGCGTGGTCGTGGGGCGTGGCCAACTGCTGCATGTGAGAGGACGTGTATCGGCTCAGCTCCGTACCCGGGGCGCAATAACCCTGCAAATCCCCTGACGCAAACCCGCAAACACGGACCACCAGTACCCCAACTGCGAGCCCTTACCGCAGAGACTACTCATGGGTCAGAACCGGGCCCAAAAGCGCGCCTCTGAGGCTGCTACTCGCCTGGAAAAATATGCTCGGGATGGTAAAGCAAACCAAGATGGCGTCGGAACCTCTAACCACGAGGATGACGAGCTGGACCAAGAGCAAGTGCAACAGCCGACCCTCTTTGATATTATAACGGAGATCAAGAACACGAAGGAGGCCTGCACTGCGTTAATCAACACAAAAACAGACGAGATTAGGCTCGATCTATCCATTATCAGGCAGGACCTCCAGAAGCTGCGCGTGTGCACGACCGTGGCGGAACAAAGGATCAGCGATCTTGAAGACACGTGTGCTCCGCTTCCCCAGGCCCTGCAGAACCTGAATAAAGAAATGGCTACCTGCATACAAAAGACCGATGACCTGGAAAACCGCCTCCGCAGAAACAACATAAGGATGGTCGGGTTTCCAGAAAGGGCGGAGGGTAATTCCTCGGAGGAATTCGTGACTAACTGGCTGGTGACTACATTTGATCGAAACAAACTGTCGGCGACCTTTGCGGTGGAACGAGCGCATAGGGTCCCCACAAGGCCCCCCCAGCCTGGGGCTCCCCCGAGGCCCCTCCTGGCATGCCTATTAAATGCCATGGACAGAGACACCATATTAAGGCTGGCTCGGGAAAAGAATACTCTACACTACCAGGACTCCAGGATCTCTATCTATGCAGATTTCTCATCGGAGGTCCTGAAGTTGAGGGCCAAATTCCAGGATGCCAAGCGGAGGCTGAGAGCTGAGAACCTGCAGTACGCCATGATGTATCCGGCGAGGCTCCGTGTTACCGCTGAAGGCTCCAACCACTTCTTTATCTCACCCAAGGATCTGAACGACTGGCTCGACTCCCGCAACGCCAAGCCCTGAGACGACCCACGGCTGAGGGATCCTCACTGACGGGCATCGTGACGACTCCACAGCACCGCCGGTTCGGCACCTTGTTCTTCACTTTTTTTTGTCCTTTTTTCCTTTTTTTATTTTTCTTTGCCCCACTATCCTGTTGGCTTTCCTTTTTTGCCATCCCACCTGGACCCTTCATATCCCGTTTCTGGCCCCCTGCTACGAATTTGGTCCCGGCTTCTCCCCAACCATCTAGGCCCCCTTCACAACACCGCTACAGTACCGCCCGGTTACGCTGGACTATGGACACAGGACTCAACTCGACACCATGGGCAGGTTGTATATGACCTTTTTTCTATTTTGCAGGGGGTTCCACAAGACACTACTCTCTGTAGACTCAGGGGCACAGCTCCTCATCATGGCGCTATCACTAGCCCCGGGAGAGAGAGGAGAGAGGGCTACCTGAGTTTTAGCACCCACCTCTCAGCTCTTTTAGGCCTAAGTAGGCCCTACACCCCCCCAGCGTTGTTCGAACAACGCATTTAGAAACTCTTTGGTTTTTGTATGGGATATAAGTTCTGCCTGCGTTTAATGGTGGAAAGGGAGGGAAGGGGTTGTTGGGGAATTCACAAATGTTGTGTTATAAATGTTGTAAATGTCACATGCTCAAGACAGGATTACACTGATATGCAGCGGGTAGGCATAACCAAATCGGGGATTAGGGCCCTGAGACACCCCGGGGTGATAGTTAAGATCACACGACTTCATGCCAGTTAACATACTCTCTTGGAATGTCAGGGGTATGAATAACCCCATAAAAAGGAAACTAGTGTTAGACTTCTTGAAGCAGAACAGCGCCCATATTGCCCTGCTACAGGAAACCCACCTAACTGGGAGTAAAACGTTGGCGCTCCGCCGTCCGTGGGTGGGATGGGCATACCACTCCACCTATTCTAATTACTCATCGGGGGTTTCTATACTAGTCCACAAACAAGTCCCCTTTAAAATGCTTCATTTGCGTTCAGATGTAAAAGGGCGATACCTGTTCCTACATTGCATGGTGGGCCAAACTGAGTTATTACTGCCAAACTTCTACATCCCACCCCCGTATGCAGACACCTGTATCAAAGAGTGGGCCAAGTACCAAGTGGACTTCCCCCGGGCCATCCCTATATGTGCAGGGGATTTCAACACGGTCATGAATCCCAAAATAGACAGCGTGAGGCGGGCAGGCTCCCAAGGTCCGGAGGGGAACTCCAACTTAAAGCTTCTTATGCAGGAGCTAGGTCTCTTGGACCTGTGGAGGTGTCAACATCCAAATGTTCTCCAATATTCATGCTATTCCACATCCCACAGTGTACTATCTAGGCTAGATATGCTGTTCACTACAGTGGCATTTGCTACCAGAGCAGAAACATCTAGGTATTTGCCCCGGGGCATATCGGATCACGCCCCTCTGCTCACCCCACTCAATCTATCCCAGCCCCCAGCCCGGGCGAGATGGTCCTTCAATCCGATTTGGTTTAGTATACTTAACAATCAGCAGGACCTGGACGATGCAATCAATACCTTTTTAGAAGCCAACCTTGGCTCTACTGACACACTTACACTCTGGGAAGCACTTAAGGCATATCTTAGAGGGGTCCTTAATGCTCAGATCGTCTGCCACAAGCAAAGATCCAGGGCTGCCACAGCAGTGCTTGAAGCTAAAGTGGCTGGGGCGGATTGGGAGGCAAGCCAAAATCCGTCGGATTCTAACCTGCAGGCCCTAAAACAATTACAGGAGCAATATGCACAACACATGTGGGAAAGGGCACACCGTAAACATCTCTTCTCAAAGATTAACGTCTTTGAGCACGGCGAGAAAGCTGGTAAAATGCTTGCATACATGGCCAAACATCAGGGGGGCCCTGACCCTAACAGCCTGGGCAGCTCAAAACTGATCCACTAGAAATAGAAAACATACTTGTATCCTTTTACAGGGAACTATACTCCTCCAAACTGGCAGCTACCCAGGATGTTATCCAACAATTCCTCAACCGACTAGGCCTGCCCAAAATGGATGGGGAGCATAGCAGGTACCTAGATATGGAAATCACTTCGGATGAGATCACTAGTGCCATAGATTCATTCCCTCAGGGTAAGGCGGCAGGTGCCGATGGCCTACCTGTGGAGCTCTATAAGAGGCATATTAAAATCCTGGCTCCTATCCTCCAGAGAGTTTACTTGGAAGCACTGGCCCAGGGCAGGTTACCCCCCTCTATGTATGAGGCGGCAATTGTATTGATAGGCAAACCCGGTAAAGACCTTCAAAAATGTGAGTCGTACCGCCCAATTTCTCTCCTGACGGCAGACGTAAAAATACTGGCGAAGGTCCTGGCAAATCGCCTAGCTAAGGTAATAACCAGTCTGGTGAGGTGTGACCAAACAGGGTTTATACCGGGTAAGACAACGGCTATTAATCTCAGGAGACTGTACCTTAATCTATCCCTGTCACATCCTAACAGTAATACGAGGGCAGTGGCTGCACTGGATATCGCCAAGGCCTTCGATACTGTGGAGTGGTCATACCTCTGGGAGGTGATGTCCACAATGGGCTTTGGAACACTGTTTACTATGTATGTTAAATTTTTGTATGCTCAACCCAATGCTTTTCTTAGGGTAAATGCAAGCTCCTCGGCCCCCTTTAACCTGGGGTGTGGTACTCGACAGGGATGCCCCCTGTCCCCCCTGTTGTTTGCCCTGGCAATTGAGCCATTCGCCCAGGCTGTGAGAATTCACCCGGATATAGTTGGCCTTAGAGTAGGACATAAGATGGAAAAAATCCAGCTCTACGCAGATGATACACTGATATACCTGGGGGACAGGGGCTCCTCACTTACTACCTTGACCAATCTTACAGCTCAATTTGGTGCCCTCTCAGGGCTGTGTGTTAGCCCCACAAAATCGGTGCTGTTCCTATTTGACCCGCTGACAGACTCTGAAAACCTCACACACTGCCCTTTGCAGTTGGTGAAAAAGTTTACTTACTTAGGGATACAGGTTGCCCTACCGGTGGAACACTATTACTTACACAATGTGGAACCTATGCTCGCCTGGGCTAAAAACAAGACTGACCTATGGGCCAAGCTCCCACTAGGCCCAATGGGCCGCATACAATTGATCAAAATGCTAGTCACCCCAAAAATTCAGTATCCCCTCTGGCATTCCCCGATCTGGATTGACAAAAAATTCTTTACAGCTCTCAATAATACTCTTAGAAACTTTATATGGGGGAACGGCCGTAGCAGACTCTCCTTTGAAATTTTAAGACTCCCACAACAGGCGGGAGGAATAGCACTTCCAGACATGTTCCAGTATTATATCTCAGCCCAGTTAGCCCACTGTAGGCAATTGCTACCCCATATAGCAGATGAGAGCCTCCTGCATCTATGGTCCGCTGTTACCCCACAATACGAGACGCCCTTCCAGGGCTTACTAGCCAGTGGCTCGCCAAGGGGGCACTCACAAATACATCCCTTACTCAAACTGCAAAGGAAAGTCTGGACCATAGCGCATCGGCAGATTGAATTTTGTTCCATGCATCCCCACACCCCAATTACGAATAATCCAACGTTTCCAACGATGCGTCAGGTTGTGCTCCACAAGGTGTGGGCAACTGGGAATCTGACTGCTATAGGCAAGATATGGGTTGGGGGCAGCCCAGTCCTTTTTAGGACTTTGAAAACCGAGCACCTCCTTCCTAATTCACAGTGGCTGGCATACAGTGCCATTTGTTCAGCACTGACCAAGCATAACAAAACCAAACCTATCCAAGTTGACTGTTCCCCACTGGCCAAAGCTATAGAAGCTACTACCCACAAAGGGCTGGGGTCTAAACTATACAAGGTTACGCAAAAGCATAGGGCAGAACACTATATGATCAAAGCACAGGAAAAATGGGACCATGACCTGGTTTATCTCAGTGACGCCCAATGGGCCCAGGCCCTAAAGGTACCCTCACTGGTCTCCCTCAACTACAAGTACAGGTTAATACAACTCATACATATTGCATAGGGCGTACTATACTAAAACTAGATTGCATATAATTAATCCGACCATATCCCCTCTTTGCAACCGTTGCAACCTACACCAAGGCACTTTCTTGCATACGATGTGGGACTGTACCCACCTGGTACACTACTGGTCCACAATATTGGACACTCTGTCCCAACAGATAGGTCTCCCCGTACCCAAAGATCCCAAGGTGTGCCTTCTAGGGATAATGTCTACCCATGATATCCCTTCTGATAAGCAGCTATACCTACAAAGAGTCTTATTCCTAGCCAGAAAAGGTATTACTTGTCATTGGAAAAGCTCTGACCCTCCGACATTTGAACAATGGTGTAAATCAGTCCAAGATCTACATAATACAGAACAAATTATATGTAAAAAAAATGGCAACCTCCTTCAATATGAAGTAATTTGGGGCTCCTGGCTCAGGGCGCAGGAGGGAGCTACTACCTAGTGTATAGTTTATTTCTTGTATATCGAATTTCTATCCCTGTTGTAATTCAACTGACGTGATAACCTGTGTCTATGAATGAAGGAATATGGAATGTTTACCCGTGTCTTGTATCTGTTTACTTGCTTTTCAATAAAAACCTTCTTGAGCAAAAAAAAAAAAGTATGGCGTGGTCGGGCCCCCCTTACCCTCAGGGCCCACTACAACTGTCCCCCCTGATGGCGGCCCTGGCTGCTGTAATGAACTTACAAATTTTCTCAATGGAAAAACAGCAACAAAGATACAGGCGTCAAAGATGTGACTTAAGAACATTCAAGGTTGTGTACAGTAAGCTTATGTGCAGTTTTCAGCAGTGCTATCAATAATGTTAGTGGAACAGCTAAAAGTGTCTTTAATACTGATGGCACTGCTGTTACTTAGCTCACAGCACGTCTTGATACATCACCCTGTGTGAATATTATACAGTACAACTTTTACAACAGCAATTGTTAGAATAACAAAGCATATGAGATGGAGAAACTGAAAAGAGGAAGAATAATACAGAAAATGGGTGAAAAACTGAGAGAGACCCATCGCCAGTTATTCATAAGAGTCGCATTGTAGCTTCCTGCACATGTGGGGGCACATTTACTAAGCACGAGTGAAGTATTAGAAGTAAAAAAAACTTCGAATTTCAAAGTATTTTTTTGGGTACTTCGACCATCGAATAGGCTACTACGACCTTTGACTATGACTTCGATTCGAACTAAAAATCGTTCGACTATTCGAAAGTCAAAGTACTGTCTCTTTAAAAAAAAAAACTTTGACTTCATACTTCGGCAGTTTAAACCTACCGAGGTACAATGTTAGCCTATGGGGACCTTCCCCATCACTTTTCTAAGCTTTTTTTGATCAAAGAAAAATCCTTAGATCGATCGATTAAAATCCTTCGATCGATTAAAATCCTTTTATCGTTCGATTTTTACTTCCATCGATCGTAGTATTTGCGGTAAATCTTTCGACTTCGATATTCGAAGTCGAAGGATTTTACTTCGAGGGTCGAATTTGAGGGTTTATTAACCCTCGATATTCGACCCTTAGTAAATGTGCCCCTTAATTTTACAGACCTTTAAAAACTGGGTGGCTATATATGTAATGTTACGTCTCAAATAGAAATGTTTTCCCCTTTTCTCAGTAACATTCTAAGCACAACATTTTTATGTACTGTACTAAAGTGCAACTTTCTGATCTACAGAGTATAAAGTTCACCTGGTAAAGCTTCTTGCACTTCCTTGTCGTAGTATTAGAGTTTTCATTTGAATAAGATGTATATTTGTTCCACTTTTTAAAGTAAAGATACAGGACCTGTTATCCAGAATGCTTGGGACCTGGAGTTTCCCGGATAAGGAGACATTCTGTCATTTGGATCAGCATACTTTGTCTACTAAAAATCAAACATTAAAAAAAGCATTAGGATTGTTTGGCTCCAATTAGGATTAATTATAATTTAGCATCATGTACATCAAGAAAAAGGAAATCATGCATTAAAATATGAATTATTTGATTAAAATTTAGTCTATGGCAGATGGCCTTCTTGTAATTCACAGCTTTCGGATAATGGATTTCCGAATAAGAGATCCCATAAATGTACTATTAATCAAGGGACTAAAATGACTATGCCTGAGAACCCAGTGTGAATTTAATTGTTCAATATATGTGCTGTAAATGTTCAATATATACAAATATTCAATGTTTTTATTATTTGTAAGTGTAATAACTAGCGAAAGCAATCCGTGTGCGTGTTTCTATTCTCTGCACTTCTTTTTCTGACTCCTCATACAATGTAGTAGAGGTTAGATGATTAACGGACCTAGAAGAAAATTGACTACTGCTACAGTCAAAAATATAGTCCAAAAAGAATAAACAAATACTGTTTTCTACTGCAAAAATATTTACAAATACTTTTAAAACCATTGAAATTATGTAATTAATGTATATTGGCAAGTTGATCAAAATTACACTTTCTTTCAATATGAAAATGTTCTAGGCTGAAAACACAATTTGACTGAATGAGAAAATGGAATAGCTTTAGAGATATATTCCACTTTTGTCATTATCAAAGTAAATTACTGAAGATATTTGGTATAATGATTATAAAGGATGAATTGTCAAACATTACATTAAGTAACAGCCGGTAGTTAATAGCCGTTTAAAAAAACTGGCGTCAAATCAATACTATTAGTTTTATTTCATGTTTTAACGTATTTGACTACACTTAAGGCATTATGATCCCAATTATGGATATATCCTTTATAGGGATGAACCATATCCAGGATTTGGTTAGGTATTCGGCCAGGATTTGGGCTTTTTCAGCAGGATTCGGATGAATCCTCGTGCCTGGCCAAACCGAATCCTTAAAATTATGTGACTTTTTTGCACAAAACAATGAAGTAAAAAAAACGATTTCCCTTCCCCATCATTTGATATGCAAATTAGGGTTTGGATTCGGTTTGGCCGAATCTTTCATGAAGGATTCAGGGATTTGGCCAAATCCAAAATAGTGGTTTCTGTGCATCCGTAATCCTTTATGTGGAAAACTCCAGGTCACAAGCATTCTGATTCCATACTTGTATGTTAACGCTAATGACCTATGACAATACGGACTACACTGCAGTATACATGGCTCACACTGTTGCACATCTAGGATGACCACTTTATCCTCTGTATGGCAGTCATATGCAAAATGAATACAGTCACAGGATTTACTTTATTATCACACAATAAGGGCTTTCTGTTAGGTCTGACAGCAGCACTTACCAGAAATTCACTGTTTAAATCTAGCAAGACTATGATGCAATAATTGAAAACACCTTACAATTCATTGTAGAAGAGAGTATCATCCTTTATTTGAAATTTGACAGCTCAACCCGCAGTCCCTCGTTTGTACTGGAAAGTCAAATTTTCTCTGCAATGAACAGCCAGAAAAAGAAACAGAATTTCAGAATTAATTGGCTTTTAGCAGAGAGCCCAGAACAGCCACATCAGCAGATAAGATACTTTTGTAACTATTTTGAGATAAGCAAATAAGTAATTGTAACAATATAAGATAACAGGTTCCTTGGGAAAAGTTAGATTCACAGCTTAAAGGGCAATTCACCTTCATTAGCAAAACTGTAATAACTGAAAAAAAAACACAGAAATATGTTCAAACTTTCATAACCTGCCAAATCTTGTAAAATGAACATGGTAATTAGGTGGTGTGGCCACAAAACGGGCATGGTCAAAATATTTTGCACGTCAACTTTTTTGTCCCTCTTTTTATTTCCAAAATGTTGGGAGGTATGCATCTAAGCAGCGACTGTCCACTATTCACATTGGTCCCTGCCCCAGTGACATCCTTAGATCCAGGCCTGGACTGTCAATCTGTGAATTCTTGCAGGTACCAGAGGGGCTGGTGCAAGATGCCATAGACAGTCACTATTTGGTGGGCTCTGCCTGCTTCAAATACCAGGGCCGATTTTGGATCCCAGTCCAGACCTGCTTAGATTAAAATTCATGCTTGTCTTTGCCTGGTTTCAAGTATACAACCATTGCCCCCCCCCCCCCTAGAAGGCAGGGTTTGCGGGCACTTAACAACTAAAAGTGATGTTACTTTTCAGGTGATGCAATTTCTTGGGATGCACATGCAAATTAGGGTTGGGAATGGGATTCAGTTTGGTATTGGTCCAAATGTTTTCATTGATGAATATTGGGAATCCCTATAAACTAAAGTAGAACACCCATTTTACAACCCCTAATTTTAAGTTTTCCCTCATTTTACATTGTTGTTTTGTGGTCCCACCTATATATTATACATAATACATTTCCCTGAATTTACATTTTTACACCATTTTTTTCTGGTCCCCTGAAAAACATAAAATGGGGGGTTCTACTGTACATATATATCTTGAAATCCTCTGCTATAAGACAGCAATGAAGACATGTCCTGGCTTACCATGGCCTGAATGAAACCCATAAATTGTTGTATGCAATGCACCTACAACATTTGCCAAAATCCTCAGATCGCCAGTCTGGGCCCTAATTGGTAAAAAGGATAATACAGTAGAACCCTCATTTTACCACAATAGACCACAATAAAAGGTGTAAATTCCAGGAAAATGTAAAATCAGGGAAATGTATCATGCATAATACATAGGTGGGACCAGAGAACAACAATGTAAAATTGAGGTTCCACTTTAGTTCTCCAGCCTTCCACCCCACCTGTTCTTTTGGTGGCAGGCTGTAAAGTTATCAGACACATGAGTTCTGGTATAAGCCTAGCATTTTGTGTTTACTATCTTGTTGAGAGCTTTGGTTGTTTGGTTGTTTTATATAAAAAAAAAGAAGACACATAGTGAATCAGATATCCACCACAGACACAATATCCGCCTATTGTTATTTACAGAGAACAAGAGGGAGACGCAAAATTCACGCTTTATCTTGGAAGTTTGTGCAAAAAGAATCCAGGTTAATGGCGTGCCAGTTTCCAGGTGACACCGAGGACGATAGAAAGACAACAGTGGATATGGAAACGACTATGAATGGGTACATCCTTTTTTTTCAGTGACGCACCTCCTTCCCTCGAGCTTGGCGGGAACAGAGGAGCCAGAAACCAGTCTGACAAGCTTCGCTTACGACCTAGAGAGACACCTTCCTTATCCAATGGGAGGGGGTTAGCCCTGCGTCATCAGCCCGGCCGCCATTTTGTGAGTCTATATGAGGCGGTCGCCTAGTTGCATACGGTTATTACGGCGCCTCCTCTACGAGCTGGGTGGTTGTTTAGTGTGCCATGGAAGGGTAAGTGGAAGTGGGTAAAAATAAACCCCTATAAGCAAAGTTGACTGTACTATGGTTTGCACAGAGCATATTGTTAATCATACCTGGCCGACTTAGAATTTGGGGGCGTGGGAAACTCGTACTGTCTGCAGCGGAGGAGTAGGTCCGACGTTGTAGGCTGTGGATTTTTCATTGTAATCCTTTGTCCAACTTTTACACTTGTATGGGGTTACTGGGTATAGTTCTCCGCTACTTGTTGGAGTTTTTGTACTTTTTTGCTCATGTTGAAACGACCACTAATCGGGGGGGGGGGCTTCCTCTTTAGGTGGCACTGGGTGGGGCGGCATTCGCTAAAGGGCTGCTATTTATTGCAGTTCGGAGTGCAAATGCTTTTCTGCATGAGGTACAATAGGCACCATGTGACCGTCGTTCTGTGACTTGGGGGTTAAACTTGTGAGGCTGCTGTTTTTGTGACCACCCCGTGCCACACGTGGCGCAGTGAGTTATGTTCCAGATCGTCCAGTTCCAAGACTTTCCGTCTCCATGACTTCCTGGTTGCCTCTCGATTGTTGGGAATTACAAGTCCCCCTCCCCCAATAGTATTTCTGCTCTTGCCACTCCTAGTTACTAGTTTTATTGGCCCAGTTTCCTGAGTAGCGCTAGCTAACCTCACTGCTGACTAAAGATTTTCACTGTGCCCTTGGACCATGCGAGAGAGGGAGTGCTGCCCTGCCTTTAACTTCCATCTTGCTTTGCATACGTGGCCTGTGTCTTTTGGTTTTGTTAGAATTACGTTTAAATGTAGGCCTATTGAATGTGGAACTTGTGACTGATCATTAAGGGGAATAAAAACTTTGGCACAAAGGTTATATGTGCTTATATGCTTCTCGCCTTAACTGAAACCTCAAGTAATTGCATATATGCACAAAAGTAATTAGTCGTCAGTCACATTTTTGCTTTAAAAACAGGGGTGACTGGCTTATAGCTACAATGGCCACCTTTTCCGGAAAAAAAATAGCTGCCTTCCTATATATTTATATGCACAATATCCGGATCCGCAATCATTTTTACTTGCCAGGTGACAACCCTACTTATATAAGGCCATCACTTGTAGAGCCTGGGTCTATTAACCCATAGCACAACAATACCCTGTGCAATTAGGAGTCTGTTGGAACTAGGGTTGCCACCTTTTCTGGAAAAAAATACTGGCCTTCCTATATATATATATATATATATATATATATATATATATATATATATATATATATATATATATATATATATATATATATATATATATATATATATATATATATATATATATATATATATATATATATATATATCCCTATTAATAACATTAGGATTAGCCATTAGTTTTACCGGCCAGGCCTGTAAAATACCAGCCAGTTGGCAACCCTAGTTGGAGCTCAGTAGCTGGTGCCTAATTCTTTAATGTTGGATGACTCTTTGTTGCATTCACATTCCTGTACTTTGTCTGTTTGGGTACTTAAGCGTTCTTGGCTTGACTGCGATTAAAACAAACCATGGCATGAACCTGTCTGTGAATATAAAGAAAAGTGAAGCAACAAAATAAAGCAACCTAGGCTGGCTACCTTGCAGCATCATTAAAGGTGGTTAACTTTTAGTATGTTATAGAATGGCTGATTCTAAGCAACGTTTCAATTAGTCTTCATTATCTATTTATTTTTTTATAGTTTATGAATTATTTGCCTTCTCCTG